>NC_056747.1:663119204-663419204 GCF_019279795.1 Protopterus annectens
CAATATTGTCATATAAATTTTCTTCAATGTTTTCTTGCTCTTTTCTCACAATATTCTTAATTTGTTTGTCCAGCTTGTTTGTTTCAGTTTTCAAAGCTGTAGTTTGACCTCTTATCCATTTTGTATATTTTTTGTTTCTCACCTTAATCAAGTATCTTTTTCTTATGGAAGTATACCCCCCCCCAACGTATGTCTAGATCTGCATTTTAAACATTGATGTCTTTATTGTCGCAATTACATAATCTGTAGTATTGGTGTTATTGCTGAACATGTTATAATCACTGGTCTCATAATTATCTTTCATTTCTGTCATAACACCTCCACCTTTTTTTTTTTGTTAGAATGTCTGTTACAGTGAAAACATTTATACTCTGACAGAACTGGATTTCAGCCACTGTTCTCTAGACATGTTTCACAAGCAATAACAGCATCTATTTTGTGGGAATGTAGCAAATTCTGCAATAAAAAAAACTTTATTATTAATGCTCCTAGCATTAACAACCATCAGAGATGCATGAAATGTTGCTGTCTGTGAACTGTTAAAATTTGGACCTGGCAAAATGTTCTGCCTTGTATTTGTCAAATATTGCAATATATTTGCTGCAAAAATTCTCTTCCTTGATCTTGACAAATGCATGCCATCCTGTCTGAACCCATATATGCCAAAAATTAGGCTCGGATGCTCTACACATTTCCGTTTTTTTTAAACATGACTTGTTTTTTTTTTTCATACAGGTATTCACCCAAAAAGTCTTTTCATTCACTGTGACCTGACTCACCATTGTATTTGTAATTTGTGAAGAATATGTTCTAACACCTGTGCAATGTATGCTGTCTAAGAGGGCTGTAAGTTCCCTACTTACAGTCAGAGAGTCCTTGCAGATGAGATCATTTGTACCAGCATGAATAAAAACAGATCCATACTTCCTTACATCATGGCGTTCTAAAGCTTGTCTCATATCCTATAGTTTTGCTCCTGGAAAACATAACACTATTCAGTGTTCATTATCTACTCTGCAACTGTAAGTATCAGTTCCTCTAATAACTGAGCCTCCAATTACAAGAATAACTTTTCAGACCAAATCTGAAGACTGAACTTCTAATTACTATCTTCTCTGTCAGTTGTAACAAAGGAATGATCTTCATGACCATTAGTCCTATTAATCCCACTGTTTTCATTATGTATTACTTTTGCAAGCATACAGTTCTCATCCAGCTGGCTTTGTACATCCCCAGCTTGAGCCATGTTGTCAACGTATGTCTTTCTCATCTTTTTTCTTAACAGTAATGTCTTTCAGTCCTTCCACTTACAATTTTCATTTCTTCCTTTTTATCTGCCCCTTGCCTCTTTTTTCTACTTTCTCCTTTGGAAAAATGATCCATTTTTCTGTAAATGGAGGGTTTTCTGATAGGAAAATGCTGTCATTCCCTGAAATCTGTATGTTACATAACAATTGGTGTCCTTTTTAATATGTATTCTGTTTACAGACAACTAGTGTCCTTTTTAGTATGTATTCTGTTTACAGACATTTATCAGTTTTGTTTTATTCCTTATTTGTTGTGAACTTCTTGCTTTCTTTTATTTCCTTCTATACACTCTGAATCCTCAGATTGCTGAACACTTGTATCCCGAATTCCAAGGTTGTCAGGGTCACTATATTTTTTCCTAGGGGTTGAATGATCTTTACAGACAATAGACACATCATTTCCTAAATGTGTTCTATTTGCTCTTTGCCTAACATTATTTATGTCACCAGTCCAGTCATTAATATATACAGTTCTCCAAGCCATGTCAATAGCACAAGTACAATCATCATCAGTAAGTCTAGATTTACTGCTAATAATGGTAAGCAAATCATCCAGCTTTTTACATGAGGAACTCAGATCACCAGTGTTATCAGGCATTACCTTTAAATATACATAGCATTTATTACAATGTACAAGATATTTGTGCTTTAGCAAATCATTAATGGCATACTTCTTTAAGGAATCCATATTCAGCTGCTAATGAGTACAAAGTTCTAAATGAAAATAATAATAAAAATCAGTTACCACAGAATTCGAAGAGAACTTTAATCAACTTCTATGACAAAAATCACACAAACCATATACAAATAAGTAATAAATTAAAATTTTTGCTCTGACTATAGAAATTAGTCATACAAAAGCTGGAATTCCTTTACATTGCACGCCCAGTAGCTTATGCTCACTATCGCTTGCAGTTGCACCTCTTTTTAACAGTAAGATCAATAAATCACAAACTAAGACAAGATTGTTTAGAGAAGCTGCAATCTGTGTGAATTTATAGCTGACTTGGCCTTTTGGCATGGCTAGAGTTTGCCTGTCTAAAACCTGTCCCTTTCTAACAACTAACAGTGAAATATTAAAGGTAAAACCACAAAATACAAAGCAAAACAAATCTTCTTGTCTACAAGCTAACCTTTCCTTCCTACAAACAGTGGTAAATAATAAAATATAAATTCAAATAAAAACTTCTCTTACCAATCTACTGCATAGTCAATCACAAACAAATATAGAATTTTGTTTAGATAAGCTCTGGACTGTCCTCTCTGCAGTCTGACTTTATAGCTGACTAGGTCCCTTTGGATAGCTAGAATTTGCCTGTCTGAAATCTATCCTTTTCTAACAACAAACAGTGAAAATAAAGGTAAAGCAACAAAATATAAATTAAAGTAAATATTCTTGTCTAAAAGCATTATTTCTACAAACAGTGAAAACAGTGGTAAGAAATAAGATAGTACAGAAGGTTTATGATTTTGATTGGAAGTGTTTGCATCATTTTTTTTTATATCCCAAGCAAACTTCAAAGTAGTTTTCCTCAAGTAGATGGATAGTAAATGTTGAATGTGTGATGGGGAAGAAAGAGATCATTGGGAAAATATGCTGTAACGTACCTCTCCGACTCTGAGGGCAAGAAAGCTGGACAATGCCATAAATGGGAGGGGGGCAACTACCAAAAAAATAGGGACACTTTTTAAATATTGCTCTTATAAACTTAGAAAGTTAATAGAATAACATGTTTTCCATTAGCATGAATTTTCTGAATAGTATGAGGTCTACAACTCAAATGTCTGCCAGTCTTTTCTTTTTTAATATTTTTTTATTAACTTAATACATTTACAATATATACACAGAAAGGAAGAAATTCAACATCACATACTGTAATGCAGTGTTAAAATACACTGAATCATTAAGGTAATCTTATACACATTAGGAGTCTTGGATTTCAATAGCAACATTTCAAAGCTATCACACCCATTAAAAGTTTTAGTATGATTTATAGATCTTATTCTAATCATGTCTTTTCACTTTTACTTAGTATTGCTGTTAAATTTAAAAATTCTTTGAATGTATGAACTGAATTTGATTTACAATTTTTTTGCAATACCTTTTCCAGCTACTGCCAGGAGACTCCAGAAAATACTGTTGTTTGGCTCTTACAGATAAAGGAAGTGGAACATTGATTAGTTTTATTGATCTATTTAAGGAACAATTATCAGACCATAACCTCTTAAAAATTTAAACTGTTTCTTCCCAATATACATTTAATTTTTCACAGAGCATTTTATATCTTTACTACACCTCCAATGGACTGAAGAAGTAATTTTACTAAATTAGAGATTTATAGGGAGTAACGACCATTCTGTGTATATATTTCCTCATAAAAACTTTCCAGTTGAAGTTTGACTAACTGATTCAAGTAACAAAATTTTATTCTTACAATCTGTAGAGTTACTGAATCCACTACTCTCTAGAAAATTCCAGCATTTTGCATCAAATTATTATTATTATTATTATTGCTATTACTATTTATAATTAACTTGTATAACTTGGACAAGCTTCCTTTCTAGGTCAATTTACCTTTGATGATAGCATTCATGTATTCATATAATGGGGGAATAGTGTTCTGATCCTCTTCACTTAGATTATCTACAAATTAATTTAATTTCTTACTGATGGATAATATTAATTGGTTAATAGATTAATCCAACTTATACTCTTTCATTAAATATTCAAGTATCTTAGATTTCACTTTCCTTTTTCAAAGCAGCCAGACCATAATACTATTCCATTCCTTTTTAGTAAATTAATTTTAACATTGTTCAGAGTTTCCTTAAATCTAGAGGTATGTGCGGAGTTTGCATGTTCTCCCTGCATTCGCATGGGTTTCGTCCGGGTACTCCAGTTTCCTCCCACATTCTAAAGATCTATGTCTGGAGCATTTCTCCCTGGCCTCTGCTGAAAATAGGCTCTGTCCTAGTCGGACTTTCCTGGTCAACAAATGTTAAATTAAGTAAATAAAATTATTTTAAGAATTGATTTCCTTCTAAGGTAAATTTTATTAACCAGATGAAAGGATTATGTTACATATTTCTAATTTATCATATTTGATAAGCTTATAAGAAGTTAGTAAATTCTGCTCCTGAATGATTTCTCATTGGCTAGTATAACTTGAGTCTATCCAGAGTATAATAGATTTAAAATATGTGGCAATAAAATAAGATTGTTCATCTGGGAAGCTAATACGAGCATACTCCCATAATCTTATATGATTTCTATAAGCAGTTCTTGGCTTTTTATGATATCATAAGAATGAAGTTAACATTTGTTCCATTTTCTTTGAAAGTTTTTTTTTGTCAATATTAAAGCCATTGAATGCAGTATGTATATAATCCTGGGTAATATAATCATTTTAATAAGTACTAACCTATCCTCGAAAGTAAAAATAAATTAATAAAATTTTTTAATAAGTAACACTTCTTCAATTATTTGTTTCAATATTATTACTAATAGCCTTACTCACATCTTGATAGATTTTTATTCCTAAATATTTTAGTTTGTTTCCTTCCCAGTTATATAGTTATCCTTAAACTTACTATCTAATAATTGATTTAGCACTTAAGTTTCAGTTTTATTATTAAATTTCAGCAACAATACTTCTTGAAACTTTTCAATTTCCTCATCTGTTTCTTCAGTTGAATAATTTAAATCTCCTATAATTAGCAGAATATCATCTACAAAAAGCTGTATTTTAGATTGACAATCCTTGTTACTTGAAAATCCATCATGTTTTTCATTGCTTAATCTTATGCCATTAGCTAAGTGTTTGATAACTAGTGTGAATATTAGAAGGGACAAGGGACACCCTTGCTTTCTGCCTTTGTTTAAAGTGAATCTTTGAAAAATGTAAGATCCAGTTTTAACATATGCTTTGGAGTACCTATACATTTTTTTAATATTCCAATAAATTGTTGTAGAAATGCAAATGTTTCTAAAGTTTTAAACAAATAGATCCAGTCTACTGAATCAAATGTTCTCTCAATATCCAAGCAAATTAGGGCCAGTTTCTTGTTCATTCCTTCCATAAGAGTTTGATGCTGAGTTGCTACAATGACATAATTTACAAGATGCATGGGAAGCTCCTGAAATTGACTGAACAGTGTTTTGGGATGTAGACCTTGATAAGTTCTATCCCTGTGATGTGGACGTCTGACAAGACCTAAATGCCTTATTCTTGGGGGAATCCACATGCATGCCTGCAGCACTTTCTTGGGATACACGTGACTTCAGGTCTGCTCATCCATCACACACAAGGACCATCACTTAGCCATGTCCAGCACTGTCCCCAGTATGTGTCTGGTAAACCTTCAATAGTGTGTGGTTATAGGCTGAATTTGAAACTGTGTATGCAACCATGCTGTGCATGAGGATCCTCATGGCATTGACCATGGCCTCCACCATTCTCTTGTAGTGCTGAATTTCCTCTCATTTACCCCTAGTAATTTAACTTTCTATACCTGACTCTCAGTGGTAGTAACATGAGCTGTGCACTCAAGGCCTTGTGTGTCTCTGAAGCCAGGTATGATTGACGTATTTGCCTGGCACTCCTGATTGCAGGTTGCTTTGTGGGTAGTGGAACCTCAGACATTATGACATCCTTTAAAGGTTCAACCTGTCTACAAGAAAGAGGTGTTGAAGTGCGAGGAGATTTCCTCCCTTCTGGTAATGACTTTTCCTTATTATGCATTATGTGCAAGTCTGAGTCATTGATTATGGAGTTATCAATATGTTTAGGTGGGCCCTACCAGTACATTTCTCAATTGTGCCACTGTCCTGAGGCTGTGTCATGACTATGACAGTAATAGCATCATTGACGACGGCCATTCTGCTATCAACAGCATTGCACTATAGCATGTGATTATTTCTGCTGCTTCACCTTTGAGCAAGCAGATAACTGCCTGAATAACCTATCCTGTTTAAAATAATTTTAATTTTAGTACAGGTTGGACTTGATGATGTCCTTAATTACCATGTGTTGTCTGCTCCTGAGATGCTACTGCTAATAATGATGTGCTGAAGTGTTTAATGAGGAAATGTTTCAAACTTATATGTTGATATTCACTATATCAAGGTATACATAACCTATTACAACAAATTACTGGGAAATGCTAACCTTCTGTATCACCTGTTTGTGGTTAATAAACGCTTGTCAAAGTGCTAGTATTCATTTCGCCTTGAATGAACCCAGTGCCGTCATCCTCTGTGTCATAGTTGTCTCCTATGTAAGCATTAAACTTTGGACAGTGGAAGGCCCAGCACTTTTGGTAGAACATGCAGTTTTATTCTGCTTAGCCTTACTTCTGACACAGGACACCATATCATTAGTTCCTTTCTGCACTGTGCCAAGGTATATAATTCCTTCCTCATAGCATTTATGTTAGCCAGAAATTAATTCCAACCTTAGCTTGCTGTCTGTCTTGAACCCCTCCTTTTTGAAAAGGGTGTTTTTCATATGTCTTAAGTGCATCCGTGAGGATATGCAACTCCTCAGCAGTGAAATTGTCTCTCCTGTACATTGTACCCTGATACTGTAACATCATTTCTCTAATTATAGCAACTTTTAGAATTACTACTGTAGCCTTGATCAAAATGAGTTGAAGCAGAGTGGTATATGTTTTTCAAGCAATACTGTAATACAAAGCAGTGGAAGAAGCTATCAGTATAGCTTGCAGGCATAATGTGCATTTCCATTGTGTGTGAATTTTTTTAAGTATTTCTTGGCCTAGGAGAGATATCACAAAGTATATGATTGTAGTTCATGCCTGTAAAGGTATGTGGGAGAGGGAAAGTCTGTCAGACCTGATTACTGATGGTTCACATTATCACGTGCTGTGTTAGAGGCCTTAATAAATAATTGGATTAATTTGTAAGACCAGTACATGAAAAAAGGGCTTTACCCAATGATGTCACTACACTTCATACTTATACAATTTTAACAAAAGTTTCACCTTACTGGTTCTTTAAAAGCTATTTCTGAATATTTTTTGATAAATAGCAATGTTATGAACCTAGTTCTTCTATTTTGTTCTTAACTGTACCTATTTTAAACTATTGGCATTAATTATGGCTTTCCTTCAGTCTTTGCATAAATGCAGTAACCAGTGGCACAGAAAATGACAAAACTCGGAAACTTGATGAGGCATGACAGAGCTTAACTCTATGAATTGAATTACTATGCACATGTGCAAGTATAATAACTATTGTATGTACGTTTTTGCCATTGTGAGGGAGCTGCAACATGCTTATGTGCATGCATTCCTTATCAGCATTGAGGCACTAGGGAGCTATAAGCATGAGATGTTAGCTGCCTGAGCTGCTAATGCCACATTACAGTGGGTGTGGTTCATACCCTAAGGATCTCACTTTTGCATCTAAGGCATCATTGTTAACTGAACCTGACTACAGAAATGTCAACTGCTGTGAAATTTCAGAGTAGGGCCCTAAACTAGTGTACTAAAAAAAACTAAAATTTTGCTTTATCTATGGCAGGAATTGTACAAGGCCAGACTGGACTGCATAGAATCTTGCTCGTTTTAAGAAAATAAATATGTGAATAGATTTGGGGATGACCTTATCTCTGGCATTGTCAGGAGCAAAGAGTAGTGCAGCACTGGTACGATGATCTGCAAAGACGTCATCCAGACCGGCTTGCCAAATCAGTGGCAGATGTACAAGAGACAGGCATGAAGTTATATATTAAGTTAGTAAGTATGACAACGTCATAATTAATGTGGTGGTGCAGTGGTTAGCATTGTTGCCTCACAGCAAGAGGTTCTCCGGTTCAATTTTCGGCTGGGGTGCTTTGTGTGTGTAATCTACATGTCCTCCCTGCAGTCGCGTGGTTTTCCTCTGGGTGCTCCAGTTTCCTTCCAAATTCCATTGGCGCTGTGTGTCTGTGTCTGTGTGTCTGTGTGTGTGTGTCTCTGTGCTCATGAATGGTATGGATGAACTACCACGGCAGGGCTAGCCACCCAGTGGTGTAAACCTTGGCTCAAGATGATTGTCTCTATTGAAGTGACACCACGACTCCATGTGCAAAATGGGGAAAAAAGGGGTTGAGAATGGATGGATGGATAAGCATCACCAAGGTGTACATAAACACTGTGACAGTCATTGTTTGTTTTATTTTTTTTCTACAAATGTATTCAACAGTCATTTATTCTGTAGTTTTTATAAGCAAATACAATGCAATGTGAAGCAGTTTTATAGCTATTGCCTGCTGCTACATTGGCATCTTTAAAATGTAGCACATGAAGTGTTTGATGCTTGCACATCATTAGCAGTGATCATTGAAAAATACTTGTTATTGATAAAGTTCTGGGAGTTAACTAAATTCTTCAGAACTTCTGTCAGTGATACTTTCAAGGGCATTGTGCATCTCTGGGTGACAGGGTTAGAGAGTTATTGAACTACTTATTTTGTTGCTGATTTAACAGCATCATAGTTTTCCATTTCGGCAATACCACATTCATACGCATGTGTCTGTGGATTAAATACGGGTAGCAGCATCAAAAAGCAATTAGTTGCCGATATTAATTGAATGTTCTTCTACTGATAATTTCTTATAATACTTGCATGTTCTTCAATTGACAACAGCATCATATTTTTGACCAACAAGTAAGTAGTTCAGTAGTTTCCTGACCCTTCTCCCTCTAAGGTATGTGGTATTTTTGAAAGTATCCTTTCCAGAAGTTGTGAAGTGTCTGTAACAGTCTGGTGTCATTTGCAATACATTTCTTGTTTTAAGGGTATAAATAACATCAGAACTGCAGTTCAGTTCATTTGCTACTTATTTGGAAGTGAGGAAAGAGAAATAATACCGTTATCATCTGTGCTATATTTTTCTACTTTCAGTGTAGTTGCAAGGTTACAAGGGTTAACAAAGTTGATTAAACATTAAATGGGCAAAGGTTTACATTAACTCAACTTTCTCATTATTTTTCTTTTTTTTTCTAACATGTGAGGGTATTGAAACTAAATACCAGCAAGTGTGTCTGGCCCCTGACACCATAATTAATGGTTCCCCCAAAGGATCACCATTATTGTAACAATAGTATTTATAAGTATGCAAACTGTGTATTACTATTGCACTGATTATGGGGTGCTGTAGTACTTACAAGACATGAGCATCCTTACAGTGCCATAATATGTAATAATAGTTGAAAACAACAAAGTGCAAAGACTTCTCATCTTCTCTTTGTTGACAATTTGAAACTGTATATCTCATCAGATGAGGAACTGAAAGCACAACTGCAAGTGGTCAAAACTTTTTCAGATGATATAAGAATGAAATGTGGTCTTGATAAATATGCAAAAGCAACCTTTAAAGCAGGAAAACTACAGCACCAGGAAAACATCAGTTTGGGACAAGAAAGTGATGTAAAATAACTTGAACAAGAGGGAGTGTATAAATATTTGGGAATTGTTGAAGGATCAACAGTAAAACTTGACCAAATGCGAATAAAACTTAAGTAGTACTTCAGAAGACTTAAATTAATCCTGAAAACAACATTGACATCTAGGAACAAAATCCAAGGTATAAAACAATTTGCTCTTCCTCTCCTAACGTACAGTTTTGGAGTGATTCACTGGCCCCAGAAGGTGCTGGATAGGTTAGATAGGAAAACAAGAAGGATGCTTCATGCTCACCAAATGATTTATAAAAATACGTGCATACTGATTATATATTCCCCGTTCCGAAGGAGGGATGGGCCTCCTTGAAAGTGATTACATGTATAGATCTGCAATCATGAGACTCTAGATATACCTGCTGACCTCACACGACCCAAATGTAGTGAAAGTTTTGAAACATGAGGAGAATAAATCTAAGATGACTTCTCTGCTTAATCAGCAGAAGCATATCAGCATCAAGCAGGAATGGAAATCAAACCAAAAGGTAGATAAAAATCTGGCAGCAACTGAATGTGCCAAAAAAACAAAAGAAAGAATATATGGTGAAGGACCAGATGAGAAAGCAAGAAATGTGGATAAAGCATAACTATAGCTGCAAGTATAGAAAACTTCTGGAAGAACCTCATGTTGATCAGGAATGAATGCAGGAATGGTTAGAGAGAGGTGAATTTAAACTAGGAGATGAAAGGTTAATATTGGCAGCCCAAGATAGTGGGCTACGTACATATTGGTTTACAAAGTCCATAGAACATGTGGGAGAAACAGACAAATGTAGGTTTTGCAAAACAGAATTGGAAACAGTTGCACACCTCGTTGTTGGCTGTGACATACTAATGGCAGAAGGACTGTATACTGAAAGGCATAATAATGTGGCAAGATGTGCAAACATTATGGTATTGAAGTAGCTGAAAAACACTGGAAACATGAGCCACAAAGCATCATAGGAAACAATGAAGTTTACATCGCATGGGCTTATTCATTACCAACAGTTCAAAAGATAGATGTTAGAAAACCAGATGTAGTGGTCCAAGAAAAGAAGACAAAAGTAACATTGATCATTGAAATTGCCACACCCAATGACTACAGTGTCCTGTGCACAGAGAGACACAAAGCCATAAAATATCAGGATTTGCAAGAAGAAATGAGAGCAATGTGGAAGATACCCAGATAGTTCCAATAGTAGTAGGAGCAATGGGTCTTATAAAAAAAGAGTCTACAATCATATTTTGATATGCTAGCAACTCCGTACGAATTACAGAAGGAGTCATTACTGGGCACATTGTGGGTGCTGCGAAGAGCACTCTTGGCTGACATCAAAGAGTGAAACAGTACTAATTTCATGAACTTTAATTGTACTTTGACTTAGGAATGGGGTCCATTCTTATCATGGTATTAGAAGCCCAAAAGACTTGAAGAAATTAAAAGGGAGACACCATAGTACCATGCAATGTAATTATCCATATGACATCATACTGATTTGATTAATGTCATACTTTGCATTACTTGAATCAAGTAATAGTGCTGAAATATTGCTGATATCATTGTATCCATACTTTTTATTGATTTTTCACACAATTCATTAATTTCTTCACAATTCACACTTTACATAAACAGTTAATTAACACTTGACTCATATTGCAATTTCTAGCAACTACATTAGTTTTATCCAGTATTTATAAGTCAGAATTCTCATTTTTATTTTTAATGTAGTAGTGTTTATTGCTCTTTGACATGCAATAGTGGGTAAATCTATGAAGTCCTTAAATGATGGAGATACCTCTTGCTTCCAATTTCTAGTGATTGTCTTCCTTGCAAAAGTCAATAACACCTACAATAAGGAATATTGTTACTTTTGTGTAGTTCCTCAAGTTGGAGATTTAGCAGGATTGAAGATATTGAAATTTTACATCTCTCAGATCACAGAACTTACATTGTATTTCTTCACAGAATGTTTCCAGTTTTTCAAAGAAAATATGTTGCCAGTCAGTCCTTAATAACTTTTGACACCTCTAAACAGCTGTCTCATTAGATTTATAAATTGTATTAGTTTTATAATGAATTACAAATATTCTATGGATTTTATTTCCATCTGAAAATTTTGCAATATATGGTATAAGTTGTTGAGCTTACAGATCTCAAAATCAAGTTATTACTTTTATTTTTGTTATCATTATTATATATTCTTCAGTTTCACAATCTAGTAAGCAATTCCAGTATTTCTCACCAGGTATTGCTTCTAATTCTAGATTTAATTTTAATAATATCCTATTTAATATCATAACAGTTCTCTGTCTTGTGATAATGATGTGATTTGTACTTTATGTAACATTTCTGGCAATAACAAATTTGTCCTCTGATGAAAAGTATATTGTGAACTAATATTTAATTAACTTATCTATTTATTCTATTACTGTATTATAGATTATTTTATTATAGATTCTGTACTGTTAGCAAACTGTCTACCTGTATATTTAATATATACCTCTCCACTGTTCAGAATTTGCAGAATTTTGCCTCATATTTTTCATTTGCTCGTATTAAAATGTGTGGTTTTCTGGCAGATCATTGAGGTTTAAAGTAATTGAATGACCTTTTAGGTGTTGTTTGGCTTTCGGGTTGTCACCTTTTAGGTGTTTGACACTGAGTTTCTTCCTTCGGATTTGGTTGGCCATTTGAGTTTCACAGACATACCCTTCAGAAAATGCATAAGAATGCCAAATCTGTTGGTCTGTCAACTTTCTAAGTTTATAGGAACAATATTTGAATTGAACGTTGGCTTCTTCATGGTGTTTTCCTGGGTTTGACTTTTCCTTTTGGTAGTCATCATCATCTTTCGGCTTTTCCCGTTAAGGGTCGCCACAGCGGATCATCTCTTTCCATTTCTTCCTATCCTCTGCATCTTGCTCTGTCACATCAACCGCCTGCATGTCCACGCTCACCACATCCATAAACCTTATCTTAGGCCTTCCTCTTTTCCTCTTACCTGGCAGCTCCATCCTTAGCATCTTTTTCCCAATATACCCATCATCCCTCCTCAGCACATGTCCAAACCAACGCAATCTCGTCTCTCTTGCTTTGTCTCCAAACTGTCCAACATGAGCTGACCCTCTAATATACTGATTCCTAATCCTATCCATCCTAGTCACACCGAGTGCAAATCTTAACATCTTTAACTCTGCCACATCCAGCTCTGACTCCTGCCTTTTTGTCAATGCCACTGTCTCCAACCCATATAACATAGCTGGTCTCACTACTGTCTTGTAGACCTTCCTTTTCACTCTTACTGGTACCAGTCTGTCACAAATCACTCCTGACACTCTTCTCCACCCATTCCACCCTGCCTGTACTCTCTTCTTCACCTCTCTTCCACATTCACCATTACTCTGAACTGTTGATCCCAAGTACTTAAACTCGCCCACCTTTACCAACTCTACTCCCTGCATCCTCACCATTCCTCTACCCTCCCTCTCATTTACACACATATATTCTGTCTTAGCCCTGCTGACCTTCATTCCTCTGCTCTCTAGAGCATATCTCCACCTCTCCAGAGTCTCCTCATCCTGATTCCTACTCGCACTACAGATCACAATGTCATCTGCAAACATCATAGTCCATGGGGCCTCCTGTCTGATCTCATCTGTCAACCTGTCCATCACCACTGCAAATAAGAAAGGACTCAGAGCTGATCCTTGATGTAATCCCACCTCCACCTTAAATGGATCTGTCACTCCCACTGCAGTCTTCACCACTGTCACATTACCCTCGTACATATCCTGTACCACTCTTACATACTTCTCTGACACTCCTGACTTCCTCATAGAATACCGCAACTCTTCTCTAGGCACCCTGTCATATGCTTTCTCCAAGTCTACAAAGACACAATGCAACTCCTTCTGACCTTCTCTGTATTTCTCCAATAACACTCTCAGATCAAACATCGCATCTGTAGTGCTCTTTCCTGGCATGAAACCATACTGCTGATCACTAATCATCACCTCCCTTCTTAACCTAGCTTCTACTACTCTCTCCCATAACTTCAAGCTGTGACTGATCAATTTTATTCCTCTGCACATCACCCTTATTCTTAAAGGTAGGTACCAAAACACTTTTTCTCCACTCCTCAGGCATCCTCTGACTTTCCAAAATTTCATTAAATAATCTAGTTAAAAATTCCACTGCCATTTCTCCTAAGCACCTCCATGCTTCCATTGGGATGTCATCTGGGCCAAGTAGTGCTTTATAATATTTGAATTCTCCCTATTTTTGGGCCTGTGTCCCCACCCCCCCATTATTTTTGGCTTTGTGTGGATTTCTTGTTATAAGAGGTTAAAAGGTATGATTTAATACGATCTACTTTGACCCAGTACAGATTTATTAAGTGTTATTAAGTTCATTTTTTATTTAATTGTAATGCTTTTGTAATGTTTACCTGTTGCTATCATTCATGTTTATGTTATAAATGTTTTCAGTGAAATTTATTAATGTTATTTATATGATTTGTTTATATCTCCTTTAGTAAACAAAATATCATTAGCAAATAATGGTATCTTTTAACTGATAACTTCCATTAATTCTATATCCTTCTAATTTGCCATTTTACCTTATAAAATTTGCAAAAGGGGTTAGATTATATAGGATAAGAGATAATGGTCATCCCTGTTTAGCCCCGTTATTAATGTTTATTTCTTGTGAAAGCAAAGCTAGTATTTTAACATAAGCCTTAGTCTTATAATGTATACACACATGTGCTTGGGCACGCGAGCACACATACACACATTATATATACATACACATATATGTATATGATTTACCTTCAGTTGATCGACGAACAAGAATATCAACCCTGAAAATGGAAATTTCGACTTCCTAGTATGCCTGTGCCAAGGTTGCTTCTTGGTACATGCAAATATTAAAAATAAATAACATCCCCTCATGTGGGGGCTTGCCCCCACACCCCCTACTATTACATAGGGTCTATATCAGAAGATCGAAGTTTCAAAACTTCGAATCTGATATGGTTGACACCATATGATTGAAGTCTTGAAACTATGAATCTTTTAATGGAGATCTCCGTACAGAGCAGAAAGGGAAGATTTCCCTTTTCTGCCCTGTAGTGTGATCTCAGAGTTGGTATATTTAAGTAGTGGGGGTGTGGGGGGTGCAGGGGGATTGCCCCCCTGCTTAGAGCATTTAAATGGTTTCATTTTGTTGGTTGTTGTGTTTTATTACATTTTCTTTTCGATGTTTCAACACTTCGATTATATGGTGTCAACCATATCAGATTCAAAGTTTTGAAACTTCGATAATGTAATATAGACCCTATATATATATATATATATATATATATATATATATATATATATATATATATATATATATATATATGCACTAACGTCAAGATCACACAATCTCTGAGGAAAGGAAATATTCACCTATCCTGAGATTGTCATAATCACACACCTGTCAACTATCTGTACAGTTGACCAAATGTCAATTAAACAAAACAAATTTCCTGTCGACCAAACCAATGAGACCCATTCTTAAAATAGATTCATGAATTTGATTGGAAATTTGTAAAATTTTATTGCTTTAAAAATGTATGACGAACTAACAATATCAAATTCTCTAAGTCCAAGCCAAGTATTGCTATTTTGTTATTTAAATAGAGAATAATATATAATTGTAATGTTTTTGTATATTATTTTGTGTTTGTTGATTAACAATAAATCATGTATGGTTTCTATTATTTTCAGGTACATATTTCAAGCTATTCTTTATTATTGAAATCAATATTTTATAACTAATATTCAATAAAGATGTCAACCTATGTGAAAAACAAAACTGAGGGCTGAATTGATATGAGTAGTATTTTTAATAAATATATATTTTTTGTAGTAGCAGTTTATAAATCTGATATAGTTATAATTGTAGATCTGAAGTAGTTAACCTAATTTGTGCAGCAACCTATGGGATTCGGATCCGACCTCGGATCCGAGCCGGCAGTTTTCAACAGCTTTAGATCCGAGCTCCAAGCTCCTCCCCCTACCCATAATCCCCTGCCAACCCCGACTGACCTTAGATCTAGTTTGACGCGGTTATCCAACAACAACTTGATCTACAGCTCCAAGCCTTCGAGACTTTTGTGAGGAAAAAAATTACCTTTTTTCTCTCCTTTCTTCTGTTTTCTTGGTTGTGTGTGTTTACAGGTCCCTTTTTGTAAAAACCCTCTCTAGTTTAACCATATATTTTTTGGTCCTTTACCTCCCCCTTCCTTCGTGGTTCCATTAGGGGTGTGTGTGTGTGTGTGTGTGTGTGTGTGTGTGTGTGTGTGTGTGTGTGTGTGTGTGTGTGTGTGTGTGTGTGTGTGTGTGTGTTTGGGGCCTAATGAGTGTGTTTCTCTCTTTTAGGTAAAATGGCTGAGGCCCCAAAATTGATCTTTTCTAAGTGCACCGAGTGTGGCCATAAGCTGTCCCCGGCGGATGGCCACACTCGGTGTGTGTTGTGCCTTGGGGTTGAACACCTGTCTTCTGGTTGTTCCAGTTGTGCGGCGTTCAACCCCAGGGCACTCAAGGACCAGAGGTCCAAGCTGATTCTGGCAGGTCTTCTGACCCCGGATTCGGCTTCTACCTCCGATCCTCCTGTGGCTCTCGCTGCGGCGGCTGCCACTCCTGCTTCCCTCCCCCCGGCCGGGACTCAACCTCCCGCCTTAGGCCCAGAGGAGAGGGAGGCCAGGAAAGAGAAAAGGAGGGAGAAGCACCACAAGCGGCGGGCCGAGGCCTCCGCTTCGGCCCTCTCCCGGCTAAGCGGTCTTCTCTCTCCAGGACTTCTGGGTCGTCTCGGATCCGGTCCCAGTGCTTTTCACCGGGTCCTGAGGAGGAGGAGATCCGATCTCCTTCGAGGTCATCGAGGTGACAATCCCGTCCCGCCTCGGTGGCCTCATCAAGATCTACCCGAAGTCTCACAGATACAGATTTGGACTGGATGATGAGAAGATTCCTCCAGGCCCAACTGCAGATGGGAGTGCTCCTGCCTCCCTCCCCCCTCCGGGGGGTAGCTCGACCCCCTTTTTTGCCCCGATAACTCCTTCTCCATCCCGCTTCCCGGGCTCGGAGTCTTTGGAGCCAGGCATCCTTGGAGCCGGGGGTGTGTCGGTGCTGATAGTCTCGAGTACTTCGGCGCCGACACTTCCCTCGAGTTTGTTGGGTCCATTTTCTTCGGGTCCGAGCACTCTGAGCCGAGGGCTGAGCTTCGGATCTGGCGGTATCGGTATGCCTTCTGCTCTGTCCAGGTCGGAGCATACTGGTCCGTTGGATCCGACCGCTTCAGCGCCGGCCCCTATCCGTCCGTCGGATCCGAGGGAGGGTCTGTTTTCAGATCCCAGAGAGAGCAGCTCTCCCTCGGCATTTGACGTGGTGGAGAGGGCCCTGTCGAGAGATTCCAGGCCCCCAGCCCTTGCCACGGCTCCACCCTGCACTCCTTCTCAGTTGGGCCCAACTTCCATCACCTGGCCCCAGGGACAGCCTGCTCTGACGTCCCAGGTCGTTCCTTTGGAACAAGACGTGGCTGGTGAGACCTCCTCGGATAGCCCCCCAGTGAGGAGGTTCCTCACAAGCGAAAGTGCAAAAGGAGGCACCTGGACTCCCCCGAGTCCTTGACTGAGGACACGGATTTGGAGGAGGGGGAAGGCTCCCCAAGATCACCCCTCGAAGATGTCTCATTTGTTGACATCATGGAGATGCTCAGGATAAAGGGGGGTGGTCTGCCCCAAAGCCTACCTCGGACGAATCCATGTTCCTGGAGGCGTTTGAAGCAGGCCCGTCTATCTCTTGGGTGTCCCCTCCAGCCAACCTCCTGGTAGATTTGATTACTACCAGGGCGTGGAAGGAGCCAGACACTGTGGAGCCAGTCCCCAAGCGCCCAGACAAAATTCTTAGCCCACCCTCTGACAAGTCCCACTGGAGTAAGGGTCCCCCTGTAGATGCCATGTTGGTGATGGCTGCCACCAAGAGGGAACTAGCTCAGGAGAGTCCCTCGGTTCATCCCCCGAGCAAGGAATCTCGGTCGATGGACCATTTAGGGAAGCTGGTCTTTAGTTCGGCTACCTTCTCTGTGAGATCGCTGAACTACATGGCACATGTGCTTCGGCTGCAGCGGGACCTTATCAAAGAGTACGCTGTGTCGCCCCCCGAGTCCATGTCGGTGGAGGACAAACATTTGCACTCCACCCGGATGGCCACTCTCCGATCCATATCAAACACCTCTATGCGGCTTCTATCCCATGCCACGGAGGGAGCCGCTAGAGCCAGCGGAGCGGTGGCCTTGTCATGAGGCGTCAGGCCTGGCTCCGACACTGTGATTTCACAGAACCCTTCAAGGCGTCTTTCGCTAATGCCCCTTTCGATGGTTCTGCCATCTTTGGCAAAACTGTTCGCGATACCTTGGTCCAGAGCGAGAAGGACGGGAAGACGTCTGCCGTCGGAGTATGCTTCTTTGCTCCCCAGAGGTCCTTCTCCAAGAACCAAAAGGGACAGAAGAAGATGTGGTTCCGGAAGTCGCAACAGTCCCGTCCCGCTCCGGACTCCCAGCCCTTCTGCAGCAGAGGAGGGTAGGGTGGACGCCGCCCTAGAGGCAGAGGGGGTCCACGCAACTTTGGATCCAGTGAACCCTTCTCAGACCAACCCACGCAACACCCCTGAGGGGTTGCCCGACTGCTCCACTCTGGAGGCAGTCGGGGGGGCTTTTCTTGAAGCACCTAGCAGCTTGGGAGTCCATCACGACAGACCGCTGGGTGCTTCGCATTATATCCAGAGGATATCAGATTCCCTTTTTTCTTTATCCACGCAGCCCCAGATACCTCCCCGATGTTCCACCCGATCAGAGGGAGGCCGCAGCAACAGAAATCCAACATTTGCTGGAAAAAAGAGCCATCCAACACGTCCCCCCAGACCAGTGCGGGTCGGGGTTTTACTCCAGGTTCTTTTTGGTGCCAAAAAAGATGGGGGACTTGAGACCTATCCTCGACCTCTCCTCCCTGAACCTGTCAGTAATCAAAGAGAAGTTCCGCATGGTCACCCTTCAATCCATTCTCCCCACTTTTGCGGGAGAATGACTGGATGTGCTCTATAGACCTCAAGGATGCGTACTACCACATTCTGATGAACAGGCGATCCAGAAGGTTCCTCCGCTTCTGGCTAGGAGCCAGTCATTTCCAATTCAGGGTCCTTCCCTTTGGTCTCACCACAGCCCCCAGGGTGTTCACCAAAGTGTTAGCAGTGATTGTGGCCCACCTGAGGTTCCAGGGAATCCAGGTCTACCCGTACCTGGACGACTGGCTCCTGACTGCCCCGACAAGGCACCTACTCTGCGCAGCCAGAAACTACTTTCTTCGTCTAGCTCCCCGGCTGGGGATCACTATCAACATAGAGAAGTCGTCTCTTACCCCGACTCAGACTATAGACTTCATAGGGGCAAGATTAGACACAAACCAGCTCCTAGCTTTCTTGACCACAGACCAGCTACGAACCCTGAGGCTACATGTGCGGGCCATTCTACATTCTCCAGCTCCTCCGGCGGAATTGGTCCTGAGGGCTCTAGTCTCGATGGCGGCGGCAATCAAACTTTTGCCAATGGCGCATTTGAACATGAGGCCCTTGCAATGGACCCTCCCGGTCCAGTGGTCCTTCCTTCGATTTCCTCTGAGCCATCCCATTCCCCTCAGCAGGGCTTGCAAGAGGGCCCTCTTATGGTGGCTCCAATCTCCGAACCTCCAGGAAGGACACCCCTTTTCTATGGCCCCTCCCCTAGCCACGGTGACCACGGACACCTCCCGCCCTCGGATGGGGTGTTCGGGCAGGACAGTCCAAGGCACGTGGGTCCCCACGGAGACCTCTCTGCATATCAATGTCCTAGAGATGAGGGCAGTGCTGTTAGCATTGCAAGCACTTCAGCACCTTCTTCCTGTAGGAACTGTTGCGATTCAGTCAGACAATATGTCTGTTGTCTGGTACATCAACAAACAAGGGGGAACCAGGTCCTACCCACTCTGTCGAGAGGCCATGAGGGTGTGGGAATGGGCGATCACCAACTGCTTTCTTATAGCAATGTACATTCTGGGGCGGTCCATCATCCTAGCGGACAGACTGTCGCACCATCCTGTTACCACACGAGTGGTCTCTGAATCCCGAGATAGCGAATCAGATTTTTGCCGAATAGGGTCAACCCTTTTGCGATCTCTTTGCTTCTCCCTTGAACACAAAATGTTACGACTACTTCGCTCTCATTTCCCCCTCCGGGGAACCTTTGAGAGACGCTCTGGTGCATGCTTGGCCTCCCGGTCTACTTTATGCTTACCCTCCTCTTCCTCTGATGCTGAAGTTTCTGCAGGAAAGCCAGCCGGTTGGGGAGCAGGATAATCCTTATTGCCCCATTCTGGCCTCGTCAACCCCGGTTCCCTTACCTTTGGTCTCATCTGGTGAATCCCCCTTGGATTCTGGATCCCCGTCCGGATCTAATATCCCAGCCCCTAGATCTCCCAGTCCCGAATCTGGACAATCTCAAGCTCACAGCTTGGCTGCTCCAGTTCCACTTGTAGCTAGGACTCCCGGTATCTCTTCCCCAGTTAAAACTATTCTAGTAGCAGCACACAAGCCTTCTACTAGAAAGGTCTATAGTAGCAAATGGAAACATTTCTTCATTTGGGCGGAACTTCGAAATTTGGATCCTTTCACAGCTCCTTTGCCAGCGGTATTAGACTTCCTGTCAGGGCTGTTTCATCAGGGGGCTAGCTCCTCCACAGTCAAGGTTCAATTAGCAGCTATCTCCCATTATCACATGGGAAATGAACTGGGCTCTTTGATCACCACGAAATCGTGTAAGACCTTTTTGAAGGGCACCTTTCTGCTCAGACCTCCAGTGAAGGATGTAGTCCCTCCTTGGGATTTAACGCTGGTGCTTCAGGCCTTAACAGCTCCCCCGTTTGAGCCTGCAGCTTCAGTAGATCTTAAATTCTTGTCATGGAAAACGGCCTTTCTTGTAGCTATCACCTCGGCTCGAAGGGTCTCTGAACTACAGGCCCTCTGTGTAAAACCCCCATATTTGACTTTTCACAAGGATAGAGTTTACCTCAGGACCAATCCCTCCTTTCTTCCCAAGATTGCCTCTGAATCGAATATTAACCAGTCCATCAACCTACCAGTCTTCTTCCCTAATTACCAAAACAAATGGGAATATAAATTACACTCACTGGATGTGCATAGACAACTTCGCTTCTACATCCACAGGACATCTGGTCATAGGCAAGCTGACCAGTTGTTCGTCTCCTTTGCCAAATTTAACTTGGGTAAATCTGTGTCTAAAGTCACGCTGTCTAGATGGATCTCGCAGTGTATCCTTTTAGCATATGAAAGTTCTGGCAGGCCCGCACCTCAGGGGGTCGATGCTCACTCTACTCGGTCTATGTCTACCTCTGCAGCTTTTAGAGCTAGAGTCTCTTTGGATGATATTTGTTCAGCAGCCACTTGGGCCTCATCTCATGCCTTTATCAATCACTATAAATTGGACATTATCTCCAGAGGGAGAGCATCCTTTGGCTCTGCAGTGCTCCGAAACATCCTTCCATCAAGGCCGCCCAAGGTTCAGGTAGCTGGGGACTCTGTCCCATAGGTTGCTGCACAAATGAAGTTAACTACTTCAGATTAAGAAGTTTTGTACTCGCCATAACGTTCCATCTGAGTAGGTAAACTTCATTTGTCAGCAACCGTCCCTCCCTCCTGCCCCCTCACTTATGAATGTTTTCATACTCAGGTCCATGGCTGTTACCCACTTATCTTGAAAGTATTAGTCTTCGGGCAGTATCTGTTTTTGGGCAAACTTGATCTGAGGTCAGTCAGGGTTGGCAGGGGATTATGGGTAGGTGGAGGAGCTTGGAGCTCGGATCTAAAGCTGTTGAAAACTGCCGGCTCGGATCCGTGGTCGGATCCGAATCCCATAGGTTGCTGACAAATGAAGTTTACCTACTCAGATGGAACGTTATGGTGAGTATATAACTTATTATATCTTTGGATTGTTCTGAGCTCAATTCTACATCTATATTGTTTCTCAAACATTCTCCATACTCTAAATGTCTATTCCTATGCCATTATTTAAAGTTAGTTTTCCAAAATAACTTCTGAAATTTGCAAGCATTCCTTCGATATTTGATGTTTCCCCATTTTAGTATTTAAAACATTTTTAATTTGATTTTGATTTAGCCATTAACTTAGATCAATTAGCAAGTCTGTGAAGATGTTTTTGATGTATTATCGTTAGCATGTCATTTGACTTTTGTTAACATTCTCACTGTTTCTGTGCTGTTTTTGTTTCTTCTTGTACCTTCAGTTTGGTCATACGTAATTTGTCTTGCATTATCTTGATGTCATTTTAACATGTTTTTTATTTTTATTGTAGCAGGCCTTGATTTTCCCACACAGATGTATCTTTAATGTTCCCCATAAATTTGTATCTTTAACTTTAACTAGTAAAGATGTGCAGCAGGTAAGGGTGATAAAGGATAATAAGGGAAACTTACTCACAAGCGAGGGGAGTGTGTTGAGGAGATGGAAAGAGTACTTTGAGGGGCTGATGAATGAAGAGAATGAGAGAGAGAGAAGGTTGGATTATGTGGGGATAGTGAATCATGAAGTGCAGTGGATTAGCAAGGAGGAAGTAAGGATAGCTATGAAGAGGATGAAGAACGGAAAGGCTGTTGGTCCAGATGACATACCTGTGGAAGCATGGAGGTGTTTAGGTGAAATGGCAGTGGAGTTTTTAACTAGATTGTTTAATGAAATCTTGGAAAGTGAGAGGATGCCTGAGGAATGGAGAAAAAGTATTTTGGTACTGATTTTTAAGAATAAGGGTGATGTGCAGAGCTGTAGTAACTACAGAGGGATTAAACTGATCACTCACAGCATGAAGTTATGGGAAAGAGTAGTGGAAGCTAGGTTAAGAAGGGAGGTGATGATTAGTGATCAGCAGTATGGTTTCATGCCAGGAAAGAGCACTACAGATGCGATGTTTGCTCTGAGAGTGTTGATGGAGAAGTACAGAGAAGGTCAGAAGGAGTTGCATTGTGTCTTTGTGGATTTAGAGAAATCATATAACAGGGTGCCTAGAGATGAGTTGTGGTATTGTATGAGGAAGTCGGGAGTGTCAGAGAAGTATGTAAGAGTGGTACAGGATATGTACGAGGGTAGTGTGACAGTGGTGAGGTCTGCGGTGGGAGTGATGAATGCGTTTACGGTGGAGGTGGGATTACATCAAGGATCAGCTCTGAGCCCTTTCTTATTTGCAGTGGTGATGGACAGGTTGACAGATGAGATCAGACAGGATTTGTGACAGACGAGTACCAGTAAGAGTGAAAGGGAAGGTCTACAAGAGGGTAGTGAGACCAGCAATGTTATATGGGTTGAAGATAGTGGCATTGACAAAAAGGCAGGAGTCGGAGCTTGACGTGGCAGAGCTGAAGATGTTAAGATTTGCACTGGGTGTGACGAGGATGGACAGGATTAGTAATAAGTATATTAGAGGATCAGCCCAGGTTGGAAGGTTTGGAGACAAAGCCAGAGAGGCACGATTACGTTGGTTTGGACATGTGCTGAGGAGGGATGCAGAGTATATTGGGAAAAAGATGCTAAGGATGAAGCTGCCAGGTAACAGGAAAAGAGGGAGGCCTAAGATAAGGTTTATGGATGTGGTGAGAGAGGACATGCAGGTGGTTGGGGTGACAGAGCAAGATGCAGAGGACAGAAAGAAATGTAAACAGTTGATCTGCTGTGGCGACCCCTAACAGGAGCAGCCGAAAGAAGAACTTCCCCATTATTATTTACTTCCATATAATTTGTAATTTCTTTAATCAACTACTCTAAAAGTTTTTTTAATGTAGTCGTATATATCGGTATCCCAGTAAATAATGGGAAATGTGTAAAGTCTATTGTTAAATTAAACCAAAGGTCTTTGAGGTCTGATAAAAACATAGCATAACCATAGTGTTATTTATTTTGTATATTAAATCATTAAATGCAAACATTGTATCAATTCCAGTTTAAAAATATGAATAGTATAAAAAATGTAAAGAATTTTCTACTGATATTATCCACAGTGTCTTTACCATTTAAGTATTCAATCAATTTCTTTAGAGCTTTAGCTGAAACAGAGATTCTATGTCCTTTCTTTGCACGTGTATATTCCTTATTCAATATGCAATTAAAATCCCTCTTATAATTAAACACCCCTTAAAGTTATTTGATGGCATTTCCCAAATAATACTTTGCTATTTTAGCTTCAGTTCCAGGAAGCCAATATATGTCAGCTATTTTAAAAATCTTTCTGTTATAGTTCAGTGACCATTGACAACATGCCTTTGTAGTCTTGTTGATGTGCTCTGTAATATTATTTTTCCCATTATTTACTCTGTCTAAAAGATGAAGCTGCTCTTATATCATATTTATTATTATGTAAATATTTAACATATTTCCATATTAAATGTGTTTTTAGGAATAGTACTGTCCTTAGGATTTATTAAAATGCTACCTCATGCTAAAGGCCACTGTAGAAAGGCGCTCTTAATGCAGTGCAATATTTTGCAATTTTTAGACATGTATACCACAATGAGGAAAGAACTCTTTATCATCTACATGACACTTCCGGTCAACAAATATAAATAAATAAAAAATAAAATAAATAAATAAATCTAAGCATGTTTATGAATTGCAGTTAACTTGCAGGTCAGCACTTCTAATGGTAGATAACTGTGGCAGCTGCATCATGTAAGCACAGGCACTCCCCCCCCCCCCCAGTTACTCTCCTTCTCACACAAGTGTACAGTAAAACGCATACAAACGTGCACATACCACACACTCCATACCTATCCCTGCTGTAAGAACATCCATGATACTTCCCTTTCTTTGCCAATATAATTCATGGATGATAAATAAAATAAGTAGATTACAGTCAGTCTTTAATGTCAGACATTTGAGTTTCACATTTCATATCCATCAGTTAAAGCACATTAGGGCAAAAACTGCTTATTAGGTAGAGAGGTATGCCTACTATTTTCTGTTCCTCTCCCTCTTATGTCACATCATGTTGCAGGTATTGCATAATGTCCAAAATACTTAATGTTTTAAAAAGATACTGCCGTAGTAATGTGTTAGAGGAGCATGATTTGAATCCATTTTCCCCTATGATTTTTTGAATTATATATTTTTTAACAAACTCTCTAGTATCTAGTGGTACCACAGAGGATTAATATTCTGTGTAGGTGGTGGGCAGGTATATGGTTTGAGGTCTGCTTTTCCCTGGGGTGTAGTGGTTCACCACACCTTGTACTTTATATAAATGCCTTTAAGGCACACCATATTGTGTATACCTGATGTCTAGTGTTCCCCCATCTCATCGATCCCGGTACTGTTTTGGTGCTCTTAAGGCATGGAAATAAGAATTATCCCTTGTGTCTAATATTTCCTCCAGTCCCTATACTCTTAAAGTGCTGTTCACCCATGAGAGAATTATCACTGGATCTAGTATTTCTCCTGCAAACTCTGATGTTCATTCTGTCTAAGTGCCACTCAGGCACAAATTTTAGTAGTTATCCATGGTAGCTACTGGCTAACACCACCCATATGTTGCAAGCTCTACTGATTAGTTTAGGGATATTTAGAAGTAGCCAGACACCCCAAGCCACTCACCCACCAAACGTGTATGAATGTGTGTGCGCATGTGAACACACACACATGAAACAACCTCCTAACCAACTAATCAAATTCACTCACACATTCAACCAAGCATCCAAACGCATGCTTGTGCGCACACACACACACACACACACACACACACACACACACACACACACACACACACCTGACATAACCCCTCACTATCCCCCTACTGCTACCTCTCAAGCACTCAGACATATGCTCACTCATGCAGACCTTGCATTTGCTCACACACACACACTTCCTAACCCTCCTTTGGCACTAAACTTCCTAGTACTTACCACTACCACAATGGATGAACATAGCTTTCACTACTGCAATGAGCAAGGAGCAGCCATGCTAATCTACACATATGAACAATTTTGCGAGTTACTTGTCACATATATGTCTTCCCTGATATGGTTATGGGGGGGGGAGGGAGAGAGAGAGAGAGAGAGAGAGCATGGCTAAATAGCATATGCCTATTCCATGGACTGTGTCCTTAGAATATAGCATGGTCAGGAAGACATCCCACTATTCATCTTTGTGCAAAAACATGTGATAAGACGGTCTATAATTTCTAAAAGTTTACCTCAAGGTGTATACATTGTATACACTTTGCAGTAACCATTATGAATACCTCCCTTGTCTATTTTATTCACTTTTAAAATTCATGTAAAGCTGCCCTTTATTACGACTGTTGATTCCATTAATATTGGCTGACAAAACTTTTAAATTACTCATTTTATTATGCTTTCCCTTAAACATTTTATAAACATTGAGTCAAATATTAACTTTTTCTCTATCGGATAAAATCTTATATAATTTATGTTATTTATATCTTCTTTTTTCTTTCTTATTTTATTTTCTCACAGCCAAATTAACAAGAAAGAATAAAAGAGAGTGGAATAAAGTCCATTTGATAAACTTTATAAATTTTAAACAAACTTGTAGCTTCAGGCCGTCTCCCTCTAGCATGACTACACTAGTTCCTAGACTAATTTTAAATATCCTAAACCAGCTAATACCCTTAACAGTCTCCAATCCCACTAGTTAACATTTTTGCACAAAACATTACTAGTATTTAATTGTGAGTTTATAAATATATTAATATATCTGTGCTAGCCACCCTGCAGTGTGAACACTGGCTCTAGATGATTGTTACTGTTAATGTGACATCTTGACTCTGTGCAAAAATGGGAAAAACTGGTTTTGAATACATGGATGGATGAATTATATATACACCAATATTAGACTTACTTATAATGCAAACAGTATAGTTTGCTATATTGTCTTTTACTGTATTCCATTCATTTATCTGTTTTTTGATATAGTAGCTTACTATACTTATATACATTTTTACAAGTATAATTTGCTTTATTTTATGGCAAACAGAACATGGACAATTGAGCTTAGCTTTTTTACAGGAGTAGTTAAGTATTCTAATTGTTTTGCTCTCATATGTCAAACACTTGTATTAAAATGCAAAGTTCAGCAATAGTAATAATCAAATAATAGTTGTGTTGCTTATTGCTGAATCACCATATTTAGAATCATTTATGTATTCAGATAACATGACTTTTTCTAAATCTCTGTTGCCAACAACTGAATAGAATAAAGTTTAAAGTATTAAATATTAAATTTGTATTTCCACTACTAAAATATATATTTATAGATTTACAACTTCAAATCATGAATACTGTTTTAGTCATTTGAATTTCACAAACTTTTTAAACTTACTTTCTCAATATACAATTTTATGCCAGTTTTAATAAATAATTAAGAAAGTCAGGTAACATTAACTTTAGTAGTTGATTCTTTATTGACCTGTTTTATAACAAAAGCTAACATAATATTTATTTAACCTAAGAAATATAAGAATGTGTGCATAAATATGAAGAGACTTTTAGTATTTTTATATTACATGATCAGAAAATATATTTCTGATATTTACTGTTTACTTTCACTCAACTGTGCTCAGTTTTTTATTTTCTTCCTCATATGAACATCTGTTTGCATATAACATCCATAATGGCATTGTCACATGCTCAAAAGTTTTTCCAATTAAATTTGACTTTAAAATATATTGATATACTTATTTAAATAAAAGCAATAAGGAGCAAATCAAAGCACTTGAGAAACATTATGCTTTGCTCTGTGCATTAAACTTCTGTTTAGGGTGCTTCCATTTACTTCCAGTTTGCTGTAGACTGACAAAGTAACATTCAGATCTGTTTTAGATTAGAATTTTGCCTGTTGAGTGCTTGAGCATTTGAAAATCAGTTCTTATCACTTGATTTGCTTGAGCATTCACATACTAGTAAATCCATCATTGGAAAGTAATCTGAATTTAAGTATTCAAATTTATTGATAGTAATTAATAAATATTAATTTCTTAAATGGACAAAAACATTTATATGCATTTATAAATTTGTTGTAGTATACCAACTGCACTGAGTTGTTTGTAAAGATATTATTTATTATATATTCTGACAAATTTTACGACTCTTGTTAGTCAAATATTAACTTACTAGTTTTATTAATATTGAATAAACTGAACATTTCTACATGCATGTTTGTTAAAATTATCTTACATTAAATGTTTTCTCCTGTTACTCCTTTCCTCTTTAATAATGCTCAGAGAAGAGGGTTGCATATAAATAGCATTGCCTGTTTTTATTTATTGTTCGTTGTTATGCAAATATTAAATTATACTTAATTATATATAAATTATTACACAACTTAAAGACTTACTCTAAGAGTATATGTTCAGACCAACTTTAGTAAATGTAGTCTTTCATTTGTCCTGTAACTCTTTTGTAGAAGCAGCAGCTTTACGATTATTCTTTTTAGGTTGTCTTTTTAAACTCATTCTTGTCTAGTCCATTGAATCTGCAATGTCCAAAATATCTTTTATATGTAAATACAATATTTAAGTGTTTCAAATACTTTTATTCCTTTCTGTAAGAAAATCACTAACTTTGTTGGAAATAGCAGATGTATTTTGATCCCTTTATTCTTTAATTCTTTAATGAGTAGAAAACATGCTTTCATTTTCCCTATAAATTTGCTAGAAACAATCATTATCAAATATTGTTGTGTTCTTTCTTAGGTTTTTCAAAGGATTTGACCAAGCAGTCTTTAACAACAAATCTTTGTCCATACTGGAAATGAATATGACTATTATAGAGCTGCATGGATCCTTTTTTTTATCTGGTGATTTGAACAGTGATCTGTAAATTCTTTTTTTAATCTGAGGGAAAAGCCTTCTGACATATTTAAAATCGTAGGTAGCCATGTAGATAAGAGTGTATTATGTTATCCCTTCAAGGATTTTCTAGCACTCCATATACTCTTCAGTTATTCCTTCTTTATTTTCTAAGTCATCAACTTTATTTGATCTGATGTTGTCAATTCTCATTCTTTCCTCAGCTGTTGGGTTTGGATCTGATCCTTGGATCCTACTCGGCCATCACTTTAACTTGTGGCCACCAAAAAGCTCTTGGGCTTTTCCCTTATCCATAATGCGCCAACCCCAACATACCTTGGATTTTGTTTGTCACTTTTGCAAATAAGACGTGATTGGCTTCAGCTCTCAAGCAAATTTTTAAAAAAGATAGTGTTTCTAAATTTAACCCTTTAAATGCTAATATATATATATATATATATATATATACATATATATATATATATATATATATATATATATATATATATATATATATATATATATATATATATATATATATATATATATATATATATATATATATATATATATATATATATATATATATATATATATATATATATATATATATATATATATATATATATATATATATATACATATAATATGTGTGTGTATAAAATATATGCTCCCTTTTTCTAACACTAGGTGTAATCTTCTTACTATTGTTGGTACTTATGGTTATCTGTCTTTTCTTACTTCTACACATTTATTTCCCTTTATATCTGTAAAAATAAATGAGTGATTTTCTTCTATTTTTCTATAAATCTACATTCTGTAGGATGTCAGAAAAAGGCCCTTCAGGGTTTAAGAAATGTCAAAAGTGTGGACATAAGTTGCCTTTATCAAACATACATTCTTTATGCATGTATTGTTTGGGCCTGGATCACCTCAACGTTGACTGCCAGATATGTCTGAAATTTAACCCATGGACAATTGCTGATTTGAAGGAATAAGTTGATGTTAAAAGGGCTATTTTCTACATCCTTTTCTGAAGCCTTTGCTGGAGCTTAACCCTCCAAATCTGAATCCAAGGACACTTGTTCCAAATCTAAGCCGTCAGGTTTATTGACTTCTTGGAACTGCCTAAGAAGAAGCACAAATTGGATCTGAAGACGACTTCTACGGTTTCAGCTCCTGATCTGACACTTTCCTCTTTGGATTCAAGCGCTTTGGGTCCAAAAGCCTTACCTAGGACTAGGTACTCCCCTACCTTTGACCCAATGCCTTCCAGGGTTCCCTCTCTTTTTTTGAAACTCCAGCATTGTACGTCCCCATTCTTGTCTTCCTCTTGATCTTCCAGAAGTCTAACAGAAGCCAATGTGGACAGGATGATAAGGGGATTTCTCTCAGCACAGATTCAGATGGGAGTTCTTTTGGCTTCTACCCCTTTCCTACCACTCCTTTTGGAGCTCCTGGATCTGACCCTTCTGGGTCTGTCTGGTTCATATCCTAAGACATTTTTATCTTCGATTCTGAAGCTGTCTGTGAGTGAACCGGCTCAGATGTTGTCAGAGCTGGGTGACTCTCAGAGCCAAAGTTCCCTTGTCAGGTCAGAGGTGTTGGAGTTGACTCCAAAATTTTCAGAGATGTCTCTGCCCCTCTGAGTCTTGGCATTGGACAGCTCTGTTTTGACTTCCTCCTCGGGTGAATTGCCTTCAGGGCAGAGGGAATCAATGGGTCAGAAGCCTGGCTTAGCCACTGCATTGTCTTCATTCTCCCTGGAATATCCTGCCTTTAGGTAGTGAAGAGAGTATTCTTTGCTCTGGCAGGATGGATGGATCCTGCACCATCGAATCTTCCCTCTGGATCCCAGATGTCTCTGTGTCTTGAGCCACATCATTCTACACCACAGGGACAGCCAGCTCAAAGTCTCCAGGTTACCCAGCAGGGGTTTACAGTCTCTTCTAATACTTCACTGACTCATCCCATCAAGGAAGTCCCTTGGAAGAGAAGTGCAAGAGCAGGCACTTGAATCCAGTAAGTTACAGATGAAGAAGGGTCCCCAAGATCACCTCCTGAAGGTGTCTCATTTGGAGACATTCTTGAGGTCCTTAAACAGAGCGATGGTTGGTCCTGTGATAATACTTCTCCAGAAGAATCAATATTCCTTGAATCCCTTGGACCTGGCCCACCTACCTCCTGGGTTACTCTACGTGGTGATGAGCTCATTAACTTGATCTCTAGGTAGGCATGGAAGGAGCCTGACACAGTTGAGCCAATTCCCAAGAGACCAGATTGGATTCTGGGTCTACCTGTAGGCAGGGAATTCCAGAGTGAGGGGGTGCCTGTAGATGCTATGAGTGTGGCGATGGCCTCCAAGAAGGAACTTGCTGAGCAGGGTTCCTCTGTCCATCCCCCTAACAGGGACTCTAGGGCATTGGACAGATTTGGGAAGCTTGTGGATGCTTCAGCGACCTTTGCCCTTAGGTCACTGAACCTTCTGGCGAACTTAACAAGACTACAAAGGGACTTGATTAAGGATCTGTCAAAATCCCTTTGTAGGACTACTACTGCTGAGATTCAGACTTCTGTGGCTTCACAGTTGGCAACCTTTCAATCCATTTCTAATTCATCCATGAGGCTTATATCTCATGCAACGGGAGGTACCTCATGGGTGAAGGAGTCAGGCATTTCCATTAGGAGGCATGCCTGGATTTGCTTTTGTGATTTTACAGAGCCCTTCAAGTCCTCATTTGTTAATGCACCTTTTGACTGCAGGTCACTGTTTGGCCCAAAAGTGAAGGACAGACTTTCCAAACGTGAAAAGGATGGAAAGATCCTCTCTGCAGTGGTCGTACATTTTTCAGCCTTTCAAAGAACATTCTGTTGGAATCAATGAAGTGGTTGAAAGATGTGGTTCAGAAAGTCACAGGGTCCATTCCAAGATCCACATGGAGATAGTTCCCCGGGGGGTAGAGGACGGAACTCTAATGGAAGACACTACCTACTTGGCAGAGGAGGTCCCTAGAACAAAGGGTCTACAGATTCTTTCTCTGACAAACCCTGCCAGTGCTTCTGAAAGGAGGCCAAATTGTCCCCCTTTGGAGGCATTTGGGGGTTGATTATCCCTGCACCAGGTAGCCTGACTAGACATCACAAAAGACATGGGGACGCAGAGGATTATTTCCAGAGGTTATATAATTCCCTTTTTACTTCCACCTTAGTCTGTATGCAAATTCCCAGGTGTTCCACCCAGTCAGAGGAAAGCAGCAGCACTAGAAATACTAAAGCTGGTAGAAAAAAGAATCATCCAAGAAGTCCCACCAGACCAGATAGAGTCCAGAACTTGCTCAAGATTCTTTTTAGTGCCAAAGAAAACAGGGGGCTGAAGACCAGTTTTATAGCTCAGTGACTTGAACAAGTTAGTTCAGCACACAAAGTTTTGGATGGTCATGGTTCAGTCCATTCTATCCTTTTTGAGCAAGGAGGACTGGATGTGCTCATTAGACCTTCAGGATGTGTACTATCACATAAAAATGAGCAGACAGTCCAGAAAGTATTTACTCTTCTGGCTGGGAGCCAGTCACTGCCAGTTCAGAGTACTGCCCTTTGGCCTCACAGCAGCCCCCAGGGTGTTCACCAAATTCATGGCAGTGGTAGTAGCTCACTTGACACTGCAGGGATTCTGAGTGTTTCCATACTTAGGCAACTGGCTCGTTACCGCCCTGACTAGGCATCTACTAGTAAGAACGAGAGATTGGGTACTCCAGACTTGCTTCTATCTGGGGATAACCATAAATTACAATAAGTCTCATTTAGAACCGTCTCAAAGTTTGGAATTCATAGGAGTGGTTTTCAGCACTGTCTTAGTAACAGCTTCTTTTCCTCTCTCAAGAGTGCAAACTATCAGATTTCAGGTCAGGAAAATAGTTCACAGTACCAAAATTTCTGCCTGGTTGATTCTTCATGCCTTGGGGTCAATGTCAGCTGCAATAATTGTAGTTCCTGCAGCAAGATTTCATATAAGAATTCTTCAATTGATGCTAGCAACACAATGGTTGATTATTTAGCAATGAATGTCAGCACAAGTAAGAATCACACAGGCATGCAAGAAATACCTTTGGTGGTGGATTTGATCAGATTAGGTTCTACAAGGTCATTCTTTTATCCCCCCTCAGCCCAAGGCTATAGTGACCATGGATGCTTCCCAGATAAGGGGGGCACATCCTGGGGAAAACGGTCCAAGGCACTTGGTCCCCCGAAGAAGCCAGCATGCAGACAACATGTCAGTAATTTGGTGCATCAACATACAAGGAAGAACAAGGTCTTACCCCTTGTGTCAAGACGTCCTCAGTGTGTGGTAATGTGTGATCTCTTCCAACTGCTTTCTGATAGCAATGCACATTCCAGGGAAGACCGTTTTGATAGCAGACAAACTGAGCAGATCCATTCTACTACCTCAATAGTGGTCTCACAACAGTAAAGTGACAGAGATGGTTTTCTTTAAATGGGCCAGCCTTGCTGTGATCTTTTTGCATCTCCCCCTAAACAACAAATGCAGCAGCAGCAGCTTCTTTGCCCTGATCCCTTCACCAGAGTAATCACCAAGGGATGCTCTACTCCACAATTGGCCTACTGGTTTTCTCTATGCTTACTCCAACTCCTCTAATTCCCAAATTTCTACAAAAAGCTGCCTGGTTGAAGAGCAAAGTCATCATCATTGCTCCTTACTGTCCTAAACAGATTTGATTCCCATTCCTTTGGCGTCATTTGTTTTACTAACCTTGGATTCTGAATCCAAGTCCAGACCTCCTAACTTACCTAACAGACATAATTCATCTGAATTTCTCAAACCTCAAGATAACAGCGTGGTTTCTCCAATTCCCTTAATAGCCAGACAACCAATGCTCTCTTCCCCTGCCCGTCACATACTTTTATCTTCTCATAAGGCTTCTACAAGAAAACTTTACAAAAGTAAATGGAAAAGGTTAACACATTGACCCCCTTTTCAGCTCCTGTACATACTGTTCTGGGATTTTTGGCAGCAATTTTTAATAAGGGAGCTAGATCCTCAACATTTAAAATTAAGTTAGCAGCTATCTCTAATTTCATATTGGGTTTGCAAATTATTCCTATGTTCATTCATCTAAGCTTTGTAAAAGCATTTTGAGAGGCACACTCCTGCTAAGACCTCTATGTAAAGATCCTACTCCCCTACTCTTCCATGGGATTTAAATTTAGTACTGCAGGCCGTAATTCATTCCCCCTTTGAACTAGTAGCTAATTGTGATCTTAAATTCCTGACCTGGAAAAGTATTTTTCTAGTAGCGATTACTTCTGCTAGAAGAATTTCAGAACTTCAAGCATTGTCCGCTAAACTTCCCTACTTGGTTTTTCATAAGGGTAGAGTAACATTAAGTACCAATTCTTCTTTTCTTCCTAAGGTGTTGTCAGAATCCATTATTAACCAGTCCATTAATCTGCCAGTATTCTTTCCAAAATATACAAACAAAGGTGAATATATGTTACATTTATTAGATGTCCAAGGTCAGTTATGTTTTTACCTGCATAGAACAAGAGAAAGAAGGAAGACTGATCAATTAGTTGCGTCCTTTGCAGATTCTAAATTGGGAAAATCAGTTACAAAGGTAATTTTAGCCAAATGACTGATGGATTGCATATCATTTATCTACAACAAGCTGGGTCTATCCTTACCGAAACTTCTAAGAGCCCATTCAACAAGATCCATGGCAGCTTCTTCTGTGTTCCTATCCAGGGCTTCCATGAACAACATATGTGCAGCTGCAATTTACAATTCTCATAACTTTATTACTCATTGCAAACTAAAACCTGTCTCAAGGGAAAAAGCAGCCTTTGGCTCACCTTTGCTTAGGAATAGCCTTCCTTAGAATCCACCTGAGATTTAGATAGCTGGGGACTCTGTCCCAGTAGTTGAGGAAAGATTGAAAAACTGACAACGTCATATAAAGAAGTTATGTACTTACAGTAACATTCCTTCTGTGTTGTCCATTCTTATTCTTCCTCAACTTCCCTCCCACCAACCCACAACCTTTTTCACAATGGAGTTCTGGAAGAATGAATTTATAAGGGTATCACAGTCCATAATGTTGAGCTACAGATGTGGCTTACTCAGTGGGATATTTATAGTAGTTCTTTCTATTTTATGTAAAAACAGCAAACAAGATCTGTGGTATGTTAGGAGTTGGTGCTTTATGGGTAAGGGAAGAGCTCAAGAACTTTTTTGGTGGCCACAATCTAAAGTAATGGCTGGGTCAGATCTGAGGATCGGATCTGAACCCAACAGTTAAGGAAGAATGAAAATAGACAATACAGACAGAACGTTATGGTTTTAACGAAGCATTCAGTCTGAGGTTCCTGTTCATTTAGACTAACTTCTATGTCATTTAGAGCCTCCACCATACTATTAATTTGAAATTTTTTTTGTTTAATCATATATTTCTGTAAGCCAATTTGTCTATAAAAATGTTGTTTTATGGGATCAGTTTTTATGTCCAGTTTGTCTATCTTGTGTAAGATTTCTTGTATATTGAGAACAAAAAAAAAAAAACAAGGTAAAAGAATTCCCAACTAATCAGGAACCAAAGCCAGATAAAATTCAGGAATCTTCGAGACCACCATCACCAACACCAAATGAAGATCATAGATCCAACACATTAAACAAGCAGGTTGCAGATTTAAAATCAGAAATGTGGTTTATTGAAGAATTAAGTTGAGCACCAAATTAATGTTGAATCTTGTGCTTTCATCCCTCACTTTTAACAATGGGACTTTATCAGAACTAAGACAGGTACACATTTACTTCCATATATATATATATATATATATATATATATATATATATATATATAGCACCCTAATCATGTTATATGGTACATAGATCGTCATTTTATTGACCCACAAATAAATAAGATGTATGCCATCCTACTAAAATTTGCATGCAAAATAATAACCATAAATATAATTATTTGAAAACTTAAATGTCCCTAACAATCACTTTATAAAAATTAATTTCAGATAATTTATTCAGTTTTTTTACAAAATACATTTTCAATCATCTCAACAACTTTTGGGATCCCACAAGTCAATAAAAATGTTTATAACCCCCCCTCCTTGAGACCTATAGTTGCCACCCAGGGGTTCAAGACATGCCATTTGGGTGTGTGTGTGTGTGTGTATATATGTATATATATATATATATATATGTGTGTATATATATATATATATATATATATATATATATATATATATATATATATATATATATATATATATATATATATATATATATATATATATATATATATTTATATGAGAGAGAGTTTTGAAACAATTTTTTTTTTCAAAAAGACAGCTTACATTTTTACAGCCTCCTGGGATTTCTTAGGTTGTATTAAACCTGACTTGTGGAATAGTCAACTTTATTTTCTGACTGTTGATGCAGTGGATCTTTTTACTTGTATCCCTAAAACACATGGATTAGAAGTCTTTAATGAAGTTTTATTAGATTGCATATTTTTGACCAGTAATGATATTTCCTTTGTAAAGAATTTAATGGATTTAGTGTTATATGGCAATTTTATTTTTTTTTATGTTAAACGTATAAAGAAATAAAAGGGGTGGTTGTGGGTACATCATTTGCACCCTGTTATGCAAATCTACTGATGATATATTGGGAAAAGAAATATGTTTCCCTAAAAATGTTATGCTTTTTAAAAAATGTCATTAAGGTTTCTGGATGATATATTTATTTTGTGGGGTCTATATTAGAAGCACGGAAATGCTTCTGAGTGAATACGGAAACAGCAACACATATTCATTGAATCACATTTAAGCTGTTAACCTGTTTATGATGATAAATATTTTTTTAGTGAACGGCCACATAAGTGTTTTCCTAGGGAAGAATTCTCTTCCGTGGCCATTCGCTATTGTTAGGTTTCATGATTTATGTGTCAATTTTTATGTAGCCGCACATATGAATTTTCAGCCTTATAATATAGACCCTATTTTGTGGAATAGTACAGAAGAAAATTTACATGAATTGGTTAACTGTATTAATTCCACAACTTCTATCAAGTATTTATAGGAAACTCATTCTTTCCATTGCATATTTACATTTCAGTAGTTATCCTTTTCATTACAAAATAAATATGGTAAAATTGCAATGTGTGAGTATTGCAATAATATCTACTAGGGAAAGATTTATGAATGAAGAGGTGAAATTAGAAAATATGTTTTGGAAAGGGGAGCACTGATTAAATAGATAACAGCATAATGGGGAGAAAAATATAAACCCTTTCTTGATCATGGATTGATTACTAAGAAAGTTAGACATAACCAATTTAGTTATGGTGATACATTTAATGATAATAAATAGAAGTTGATTTTTGATAGAGTTTTGGTTTTACTATATAGTATGGGTTTAAACACTATTAAGAACATTGTTAAAGCACTGGTTTATATTCAAGGCCAACAAATCTATTTTTAATGTATTGGGCAATGCTGCACAATTTGTGTGCAAAACCACACAAAGCTTGAAAAAAATATTAGAAGGAGTAAGAAATAAGTATAAAAAATCAGAAGGGGAAAATGTGTAATGTGTTCACAATATGATTTTGTAATGGTAGCCGAGGAAACGTTCATTGAAAATGGATACAATAGTAAGTTAATCTTAATGAAGAATAATTGTAATTCTTTTAGATTGGTATATACTGCCAAGTGCATTTCATGCCCTCCTGCATTTTATGTAGGCAAAACAGAAGGCTGCTAAAAAATGGATTTACGAGTGTTATCACATTTGAAAAGAATTTGAACAGTGCAGTGTATAAACATTTGCCTGTCTGTAGGGATTATAAAAATTTTGCTTTTGGTATATTGGAAGTAATTCCTTGAAATCCCAGGGTTGGGGCCTTGGAAACTAGAATAGAATACAGGGAAGCATATTGGCAACTTTGTCTAAATGCAATAGTACACCCGGGCATTAATGGCTGTGTATCTTTAAACTCAAGTTTGAAATTAAGAGCCATCAAACTACAAAAGTTTGTTATGCATTTTTTATGAGGACAAGTCCAATAATATGAGATTATTTTTGGAATCACAAGTTTTAATAAATAAAATAAATATATTTTTTATGAACAGATTTTTTAGGACATTAGGTTTTTGGATGATTAACTGTATTTTTGGTTGCTGTTATCTTGTATGTAAATTTAAGTAGGATGGCATACATCTTATTTATGGGCCAATGAAACAATGTTCTGTGCAGCATGTGACATGACTAGAGTGCTATATATGGAAGTAAATGTGTATATGTCTTAGTTCTGATGAAGTCCCATTGTTAAGAATGAGGGATGAAAGCATAACATTTAACATTAATTTGGTGCTCAACTTAATTCTTCAGTAAACTCCATTTTTGGTTTTTATACATGCAACCTACTTTTTTAACTTGTTGGATTTATGATTTCCATTTAGTGATGGTAGTTTCTATTATTTCTTGTATATTAACTACTCAGATTTGCAGGTCTTTCTTCATGAGAATCCCTTTATTTTGACTCATCTTCCACTATTATCACAAATGAACCAGTGCTACTTATGACAAGAAAATGCTTGAATTTAGTTTTTTTTTTCTTATACTAGAGATTTATCTGAATATCCTTAAATAAAGTACTTCAAACAAAATAATAATGAGATTTTAAATAGTGATAGATTCCTCCTTCCGACAGTGCTGCTACTCATTCACCATCTTGGCCACAGTCCCTCAGTGATCTCTTTTTATACCGTGAAATAAATAAAAGTAATTACATTGTATTACTAATAAGTCTTTCTTTTTTAATATCCTTTTTTGTCTCCTTCTGCAGGTCCAACTGAACCTGGGGCATCTTTACTACAGTTGACACAGACTAATGAAAGGTCACCACTTATTGTTGATCTCAGACCTGATTCCCATGGTACAAATGCACCCCCCCCCATGGGCAGCCAGTAGTAGGACAGTCTGGTAAACTAGCCTGAGCTTCAGGATTTGTAGGAGGCATTAAAGGCAACTGTGGAGATGTAGTGGGACCTGCATCACTGTCTCTTTTAGCAGTTCGCGTTGGCCCAGTCTGCTCCAACCACCAACCCACCACAGGCCTTCACCCTCTGGTGGGTTGGTAGTTAAAGCAGACTGGTTAGCACAATGGTTAATGTATTCCCCTGCCATGCTCACATTACAAGGTTTAAGCCTGACCTCCGACCAATGCATGTTTGGAGTTTGCATGTTTGCCCTGTGCTTCTTTGGGGTTCTTCCCACTTCTGAAAACATGCAGAGTGTTTCTATCTCAAACTCACCTATGAACTGAAGATCTGGAAATTGACTGGAGAAAAAGTATCAGGGCTCTAATACACTAAGACAAACAGAAGAGGACATTGGTCGAGATGAAGAAGAATGGTAGTCATTCAAAGGAGATCCAGTTTCTGTCAGCCTGAGATGACATGTCGACAAACCTTGTTGCTTTACCAGAGACAGTTTGTACCTGGCACCACTAGGCTTTCGGCTGCTGGCAAAGGCTCTTGTCTCCGCCATATTGCCTTTTTTAGGCATCTCAAAAACATAATTGCAGATGTGAAAATTGCCAACCATAACAAAATGCAAAATAAGAGTTATGCTGTTAAACACTAGGTGCTGAAACCAAAAACTGCACACCCTGGAAGCAATTCTATCATTGGAAGATGTAGATATTTCTGCAGTCACAGAAACCTGGTTCAAGGCCTCCGAGAGTACCTCGACCTTGCTAGGCTACAATGCCTTCCACACTTTCAGACCGCAAAATGAATGTGTGTGAACCAAAGGAGGCAGTGTTTCTATCTATGTTGGAGATAAATTCACCTCCCGAGTAGTTAGACTGGACAACTCCATGGAGTTACTCCAAGTTCAGGTCACTGTGGGTAAGACCCCCATTCAAGGCATAGCTAGTTATAGATCCCCCTCTATGGATCATGATGCTACTTGACCAAACTGGAGTCAATCCAGATATAGCCAAATTCTCTGGTCATGGGGATTTCAATTATCCCACCATCAACTGGGAAACTTACTCTAGCCCTAACTTACTAGCACATAAGTTTCTTGACTTTGTTAACTCAAATGCCCTGGAACAAATTGTTCAAACTCCAACAAGAGGACCAAATGTACTAGATCTGGTCCTCACTGACATGATAAACAGATGTACCACCTCAACTGTCTGACCCTCGTTTGTTAAATCTGACCACAAATCAGTTGCCTTCGAACTGGCACTAACACCAGAACTCACAAAAGGTGAAGTCGGACTAAAAAAACTTCACCAAAGCAAACTAAACCCTCCTAGGTGAAGGTATAAATGCATTCCAAGCCCCATCCCCCAGCTGGAAGTGGTAACAACACAAACGTTTACACTAAAGCCCTGTACAGTCACTTGTATAAGTGTATAGACTCTGCTGTTCCAGACAGAATCAAAGCCAGAGCCGCAATTAAAAAAGGCCACCCTGGTGGACATTTAGCATCAAAAAACTTTACAACAAACCCAAAAAGTTGCTGTCTAAGAAAACTAAGATGAGGCCCCAACAGTGGAAAAGCACCCTCCTCAGTCTCAACAGGCAAATAAGACGTCAAATCCTCTAAGGGTAACTTTGAGAAAAAAACTTCGCAATTACAGCCAAAGATAATCATAAGGCCTCTTACAGCTATGCATGTAGCTTGAAAGGTAGGACCCAAGCATGTGCTGAACTAGTGACTAACAGTATCACACACACTGATCCCACAGAGATAGCAAACCTGCTAATGAACAGATTTGGCAAATATTTCACTCCCTTATTCCCTTCAAACTTATCACAAACCTTGCCCCCAATCCCCCCCCCCCACCTTACATATCTGAAGAGCAAGTCATTAAAAGCCTTGTTTAAGACAAAAAGCACAGCCTCTACAGGACCAGACAAGATCCCAGGCTTTCTTCTAAACAAACTAAAACATGAACTAGCATCACCATTAAGTACAGTATTCAATCACAGCATAACCACTGGCTTTATTCCTGCAGAATGGAGAACAACAGTTATTCCTGTCCACAAAGGTGACTTAGCAACAGATCCAGGGGGAATTATAGACCCATAAGTCTGACCAGCCTCATCTGTAAAGCCATGGAACGTATTATCATAGACCTCATAAATAAAGACATTAGGTGACCTCCAAACCCTTGATCTGACCCAATTTGGCTTTGTCAAGGGCAAATCCTGCCTGTTAAAACCTGGTGGATTTCTTTGAAAATGTGACCAGGGCCATTGATGAGGGCAAATCTGTGCACATAGCACACCTTGACTTGGTAAAAGCCTTTGACACAATCCCACACTCGGGCATTACCAATAAACTTAGCAAACTGAATGTGAAACCCTTTGTTGTAAGACTGGTTGCCAGTTGGCTCATTAACTGATCACACACTATCAGAATGGGTGACTTGACATCAACCAACAGATCTGTCACCAGTGGGGTGCTCCACAAGGGTTAGTGCTGGGCTCCCTACTGTTTGGTATATACTTCTCAGAAGTTCAGGCTAAAACTAAGGGTCTGTAGCAGACCAACTTTGCTGATGACTGCAAACTGGGTGCAATTACTGAATCCCCAAATGATGTCAGTCTACTTCAGGAGGGTCTTGCGCAGACCAACAACTGGTGCCTTAGTCACAGTCTCAAATTGGATGCAAAGAAATGCATCATCATTCCCTTCGGTAAAAACAATGTCCCTTCACACTATCAAATTAACAACAACACCCTATGTACCTAAGAAGTAGTAAGAGATCTAGGATCACAAATAGACTGCAGCCTTAACTTTGACCACCGTGTGTCTACTGTAGTAAGGAAGGCTTTCTACGTAGTGCACTTGATTAGCAAAGGCATCGCCTCTAGAGCAAAGGATGTTATAACCCCTCTATAGTCGTCAGTAGTAAAGCCAATAATTGACTATAATGCCCCTTTTGGTATGTACTGTACAAAGCACCTGCAGCAATTGGAGAGTCTTCTGAGGTTTTGAGCTAAGAAAGTCAAGGGACTCCAGCACATGCTCTACACAGACTGACTAAAGTCCCTATCACTGTACTCAGTATTGTATAGACTTTTTACGAGAGACTTATGTCTGGCTTATAGAACAATTTTCAACCTTATTTTAATGAATTTGCTGCACATCTGTAAATCAAACGACTAGGGCTACACATTCCAGGGACATAAATATGGGCTGCAACTTGAATAGGATGTGCTGGAGGGATATGCTTGTCTCCCAGTGACTGCCGTGTCTTTGGAATAGGCTGCCAGTTCATGTGAAGCAGAGCACCTCTATGACTCTGTTCAAAAGGAACCTGAACGAGTGGATGCAGCACCATAAATTCTTACTGGGTGTAGTGCCCACAACCCTCCTGGACATGGTCAGCCATTACTAAATGCAATCCTGGGTATAGACTAGCTTTTCTATAGTATTACATTGGGATGAAATGGCTAGGCTTGAAGTGACCTCCGCATTGATAACCTAGTAACCTCCTATGATCCTACGATCCTATGATCCTCACACCATCCAGGCTTCTCCACCTAGGAACATCAAGGCATGGCACCTTATATGGGACTCCAGATCAGGGTGGAAGTGGTGGCAGTCACACACAACCCACATCCTCCACCATATGTTTGTCCACCCTCTGTCTGTCTAGCCTTCCATATTTGAACCCATAGTTGTGTGTGACTATTCACCCATATCTATCTTGTCCGTCTTTTTATGTTTTTGTCAATACCCTTATCTCTTCCCTAACCCTCATTCCAAACCTTACTACACTTTACCCTTCCCCACCTTTGCTTATATATATTTGAAAAAAGGGGGTCTATCTCCACCAAAAAAGTATCTATCCTTGCCACTTCTTTCATAACAATCCTCTTATGTCATCCCATTGTGTTTCCTTTGTTTCCTGTTTCTCCTTTTTCTGATGTTCCTATCTTTCTCCTTTCTGTACTTATAAAAGCCCAAAACATGGTGTCTGTAAAAGAACACCTTCACAGTATAATAAATCTGTCATATTTGCTATATGCTGCTAGCCATCAGCACTGAGCACCAGTAAATACAATTTTTTGTCATAAATTCCTGTGATGCTAAAGCCAGTTGGTGTTTGCCTCTAGTTTACGAACACATATGAGGCTGTTCAGGAACTTACAGTCATGTGCAGTAGTTGCACACATGTGAAAGAGATGTACCTTGCTGTATTGTTTGTAGCTAATTTTACAGTTTCAGTACTGCAACTTTTATATGGGCATTTCTTTGCAGTCTTCAGAAATGTAAGACAACAGGGCTGCTTGTTTGCATTTAAAGCATTTACATATGAGAGTACCTGTGCATTTCACATATTAGTTTTGCCCATGTGTGCAGACCAGGACTATAGATACCACCCGTATTCTTCTCTTTTTCCCAAAAGCTGAAGCACTCTTCTGTACTTGGCATCTAGTACACAGTCCCTTTTTAGTCATGATTTGGGTACTATGACAGAATACAGGTAGCATTTATCTGCTTGAACTGTCATTTATTCTTACACTGAAAAGAGAGGCAAAAGTAATCGGATGTTTAAAGATCATAAATTGACTGTCCTTTCATGAGTAAAATTATAGTGCATTGAGGACAAGGACATTTGCCCATTCCCAACTGTAGTGCAATCTTGAGTATATATAGGTAGCATTGAGTGTGGGGGGTACAGAGGGGCAAGCCCCCTGAAAAAAAAGATGTGTTCATTGAATGCAGTTTCAAACACATTTGTTTGAGTACTTTGTACACTATATTTTATTTTATTCAAGGATCTATAGTAGACTCTAAAATACTTATATTTATTAGAAGAGCAATACAAATAGTTGACAGTACACTATGCAAATTTACATAGAATATAGATAAGGATTGCTAAGACACACATCTTCCTATGGAATAGATACGACACAAACAGAAATAGCAACATTACCTGCATATTTCACAATAAAAATAATTTTAAAAATTACTGAACGATGTCATACATGATAGTAATACATACTTATTTCACAGACTAGATTTCCAAGAATCGAGTCAATATTGTGATCTTTCCAATATCACAAGATGGTTTGAGATTACCTTATTTGAAGGGCTATTTCAGGGGTACACAGTCATGGCTCTTACACATAACAGAAGGAGAAAGCTATAATCCAAAGTGGAAAGGGAAGATGGTGAAATGGGGAAAAGCTTAAGAAAAGAGGAGAGACTGAAATTTTGGATGCAGCTCCTTAAGGAGAATAACAATAGCCATACATAATATTATATTCATAAAGTAGCAGAAAGTATTCTAAGAACTAAGCCACCATGGGAATGGAGAAAGGACATTCTGCCAATAGGGTTGACTGCAATTAGGGGTACATAGAATAGGCTAGAGGGGCCTGGAATGTACTGGAGAAAACTGTCAAATGAACCCAGGTATTTGGAGCAAATAACTAGAGAGGGAAAGGTAAAACATTGGGAAGAGGCCAAGAAAACATATGGTCTGCAGTCTGGAGATTGCCTTCCCTATCAGAGTTGTAGGCAAGGAGAAAGTAATAGGAGGATCCTAAGTGAAAGACCACAACAGGTAGACTTTTTGATAGACTTTTTAATAGAGTCTAGAACAGAAGTTGGTGTTAAAACAAGTGATAATTAGTAGGGCATATAACATATTGCATGATAACTATAGGAATCAATCCAAGGAGGTTAGAAAGGATTGGAAAGAGAGACTGGATAAGCAAATCACAAAGAAGCAATGGGAGGATATATGTATGGATCCCGAATATGAAGGAAAGTCTACAAGATTTAATATTTTTGCTTGTAGGTGTTTGTGTATGTGTGTGTATATATATATATATATATATATGTGTGTGTGTGTGTGTGTGTGTGTGTGTGTGTGTGTATATATATATATATATATATATATATATATATATATATATCTATCTATATATATATATATATATATATATATATATATATATATATATATATATATATATATATATCAAGCATACAACAAAGACTTATTTCCTCAGGTAGGTTGCAAATGTTGGATGTATGATGGGGAAGAAAGAGATAACTGGGAACATATTTTTGGGGAGTGTTAATGATTTGGCAAAGTTTAAACATTTCCTGCAGACTACTCTGTCAGAAATACTGAGTTAGTAAATTGGTGTAACTAAGGAAATGATTTTTTGAGAGCTGTGATACAGAATTGGACTAAACCGACTGTACTGGAAGTAGTGAATATTGTAACTAAGATAAAAGAACTGGAAATATGATCTTTAGAAAAAGGTAAGAGCAAATTACATAAAAAATGGGAATTGTGGGAACACTACATGCAGAATAATGGTTTGGAGGAGGAATGAGAGTTGAAGGAAGGCAGGAATTGAATGAGCTATGTAATGTTCAGTTGACAATAACTGTATAGAAGATTATATGTGATGTATAATGTTTGCAAATGAAATTGTCATTATGGCTTGTTTTCATTTATATAAATGTATGATTGTCAGTAAAGATGTTTCTTGTTTAGAAAAATGCGATAGCAGAGCTTGTACATTTATACAGATTCATTTTATGGATTTGAAAACAATTACAAATATTTACATATTGCTAAGAAGTTGTACCAACTCTGTGCATAAAAGTAGTAATGCAAGTACTAGGAAGAAGCGGAAGGGTAAATCAAGAATCAGACACTAAATTTTAAATGATGCAAGCGCTTTTGTCCGTAATTATTAAAACAAACTTCTTAAGACAACAAGAGCAAAGCAAATAACACCGTTAAAATAATCCTCAAATCATGTGACCCAAACGGAAATTACATCACTGAAACAAATCTTTAGAAACAACACCATCATGTGGTTCAAAGACTGAACTACAACTAAATAAACAATTAATTCGTAAAAGTACCTGGTTACCATACAGTATGATAAAACAGAAAACACATTGAATTGAAATACGATCATAAAAACCATCACATATAAACACTTAAAACCAAAAATATTACCTATCCAGTGCCTTCAGTTTAATAAGCACTGTATTGAGCATGTATCATTCAACCCAGGAAAGCTAAAAAGCATTTAATCGAACTTGCCACTTAAGTTCACACCATTCCAGTTTAGGAGTCCAAGGACCCCCTCTTTCATCAGACAAAATTTGCTCAGTTATTTTGAATTTAAAATGATGTTCTGGGAAGGTCATAATATGTCTGGCTAGGGCATTATGAACATATAATTTATTAATACTATAAATATTCTCATATAGTCATTCTCTAAATCTGGGTTCAGTTTTACCTATATAAAAACTTTCGCAGAGCAAGCAGTTAGCCAGATAAATAACGCCTTTAGAGTTAAAGTTAATCTTACCCTTGATCTCATAATTGGTATTACGGACCATTTGTGGATTTTTTCGGCTTTTAGTCTGTGCATAAAAGGATCTCTAAATAGATGTCGTGAATTTTGATTTAAGTTTGAAATTTAGTTTTTGTAAAAGTTTACATTTGGTGTAAAAAGTTTATTTCCTGTGTTCTGGAGAAAGGTGGTTCCAACTAGCTGGTATGATTTTACTAAAACTCTTGGCCCAGTGGTTGGGCAGAAAATTTGTGAGGGTAACATGAATATGCTATCATCTTGTACTCTGAAAGAGTAGGTGGAGGGTTTAATTTTTAATTTTTTTTTTTTTTAGAGTAATTAATACTTGTTTGTAGTTTGAGTTGAAAATTAGAGTATAGCAGGACAGAGCATGCAATTACAGGGAACTAGATAGACCTTTGTAGCGAGATGCAGTGGTGAATATTTCTATGGGTAAGACAAATGACTGTACACTTACTGTTTACAGTAGCCTGGATGCTGGTTATATTTTGAAAAGATTTAAAGGTTACAATGAGGAAGGCATATTCAAGATGTGGGATAAGTACATTAATGTCTAATGCACACCAAAATGGAGGTGAAATGGTTGTCAATGGAATAACAGGCTTTTATCTGTATGTACTTCAGAGTATCACATGCAGTTAACAGCTTCCTGATTTAATTCCTTCCAGGAATCCAACAGCTCCTTATCTTCCAGTAAACCTGTCAGGATCCTAGTCAGATCCTTGGGTATCACACAGTGAAAACTCTAGTTTGGCTTTTTTCATGCAGTTTTTACTGAATAGTTTATCTGTGTGACCTTTTTAACCTTTGGTTTGGCTGTTAGTTGGGATAATATTTTGCAAGCAAATTAATGTTTATGGGTATCAGCTGTTTTTTTAAAGACACTGTGTTTCGGAAGTAAACTATCTACTTATACTGCACTGATGAGGTCAATAAAATAGCCTAAACGTGCATATCTGCAGTTAGTGGGGTTTGGCTTTATTGGCCTGAATGTAACCATAAAGATTTCAAAAGTAAAAAGCATGGGCATTCAGAAGTCATGTAGCTGAAACACTTGCTTTCCTTTAATAGTCATTTGCATATATCCCATGTGCCTCCATTACAGGAGGTTTAAGGTATCGCACATTGAAAACTTTAGCTCGGCTGAGTTTTTCTTCTAGTTTGGATCCTTATTAGGAAGGGCTGAGGTCCTGCTCAACTTCTGATATAGTATATGACCGAAATTATCATCCAAGATGAGTCGGTTCTCTCCTTTGGTCAGATTCTGTGGAAGCTTTGAAAGAAATCCAGTGTATCAGCACTTGCTGCACAAATATTAACCAAGTCATCAGATGCCCTTCCATGTATCAAGCAGCTGACCCCTTCCCTTGACTAAAATGCTGTTGGGTTATATTCTTGATATCCACATTTGTTTTAATAAAAATTACCACTCCAGCCACCCACTTTTCTGCTTGTTCAGCTAATGAAAATTCAGTCATCCGAACTATTCATCTATATTTTTAATAATGTAAGTACTTTATTAAAAGATTTTCAGTTTAACATACTGTGCAAGCCCTACGTATAGTGTACTTGTTATTTTAGCCCTAATCGCTATCTTAGCATAACTGTCGCAGATATAGAGACACAGAGGAAGCTGGCATAATGGTTACGGTGTTTGCTTTGTAGATATAAGGTGCAGGGTTTGATTCTCACATGGGATAATTAGCTAGGCTTAAAATGGCCCACAAGGGCAGTTAGCTTAATACTAATCTATGAACCAATCTATGAACTATGATGAGATGCCATGTACTAGACCAAAATAGGTTTTACAGTTACTCAAGCTTTTGGACTACTAGGAGCCTTTCATTAGGAATTAATGAGTTGTTCATATTATACATTGTGCTTTAATACCAACTACCCACTTGTATCTAGAAAGGGAGAGAACAGTACATAATTTTCAAAAACATTTTTATTTTCCAGTAAACAAGAAACATATGTTCAAATTCATATCAATTACATTATATATCATGTGATGAATTCTTAAGAAGAACAAACTAAACTATTTACAATATATACAAAGACCTGATAGTGCAGCATTTTCACAATAGGTAAAAGAACCACTTTAAAGTTCTAGTGTGAGAAGGAAAAAAATCTGTTTGTCAGTAACTCAATCAGATACTTAGAACTGTGACGCATACCTCAGAGACAAAGGCAGTGCATGTGTGTGTTTGTGTGTGTGTGTGTGTAGGGGGGTCCCCTTCTAATATTTGAAGAGCCTTATCAACTTTTGAGAGACAAAAATTGTGAATACGATATACCCAATTAGCAAATTTTTCTCAGGGCAAGTAAACACTTGTCCAATGTGCCTTTTTCTACACTGTATGAGGGCATATCCCCCACCTAGGTGTGTTTTATTTACTCCCGTGTGTGTTTCATTGGAGTTTGAGCAAGTGTTTACTTGCTCTGGGAAAAATTTGCCATTCTGGTATTTTGTTTTCGAGATTTTCATCTCATGAAAATGAAATTTGATGAGAATGCCTTTCAGATATTAGAAGTAGATCTGTGTGTGTCTGTGTCTTTGTGTGTCTGTGTCTTTGTGTGTCTGTGTCTTTGTGTGTCTGTGTCTTTGTGTGTGTGTGTGTGTGTGTGTGTGTGTGTGTGTGTGTGTGTGTGTGTGTGTGTGTGTGTGTAGGTGTGGTCTGAAAACTTAGAAGACAAAGGCACTAGTCTGTCATAAAAGGCTCTCCCTGAAAGACAAACTAGAACCAATGATCATTTAGGGAAAATAAAAACAAACTAAAAATGAGTTACCTATTCTAACATTTAGTGCAGAAATAAATTGCAAGACGTATGATGTGCTGGAAGATTACTAAATTGCAGAGAAAGAAAACATTACTTTATTTTTCTATCTTAGCATGAATTTTGTACGGGGTAGATGTTTACATTAAAATAGATATAATAATGACAATAATGTGTCATAGTTTTGTTAAAGTACTGCAAATTTGCCAAGAGAGTACATTGAGCTTTGCTATACAGACTGGTATTTACAGAAAACCAAAAAACAGGCAATGAAATGTATCTGCAGAAAGAGTAACCAGTCCAGCTCACACACTTTGTAATCCACTGCAAGTAGCTACCCCAACTTTGGTGGTAGCAAAGCTTCAGGAATAGCATTACTTACAAAGTTCCTCTGAATCACAACTTGCTCACTATTAGCAACAGCAAGCCATTACTGGCATATACTCTACTTTTAGGATAGCATTGGTATCAGCATACCACTCCTCCCAAATCTCTCTAATCTTCTCTGCTTTAGCACTGCCTCTCCACCCAAACCCCCCTAGTCTCCTCCCCTTTATCACTACATCTCTTCCCAAATGTCTCTCTAGTCTTCTCACCTTCATCACTAATCCTTCCAAATCTTTCTAGTCTCCTCCCATTGATCACTGTTACCAGCATCTACAAATTAACAGCTTCCCACTTGCTTAGTCCTGTCCTATATCTATTTTAACAACTATCTCCTCATTCAGTAGGCTGTAGTTGTGAAGTCTACACAAAAGCATTTGCACTCTGATTCTCTGCACCTTGATTGTAAAAATCCTCCCACTTAACACTTTCTCCAGACCACAGTCTTTTCATACTCATTCCCAATCTATCCTGACTACACCCCTACTCTTACTAGCATATTATTCCACACTCACACCTTACTGTCATTCCTTTCTATACTCTCATTTAAGCATATAGCCATATTCAGTTACCAAGTATATTTTACATTCACAGCTGTCTCCCTCCTTCTCATTATACTTCTTTACACATCAGATTATGTACCCTTAGAAACCAAGCACTACTCAACAATAAAAAATTGCGACAACCCTCACTATTTTAGCATGTCCCCTCCTTCCATGCTAAACCACCAATCAGCTAGCCTAATATATACAGCCAGAAAGCAATTTTTAATACAAACCTATCTTCTATGAAGTGCCCACAGAGCATGTAATCCCTTAGAGAAATCAATCTTGTTTCTTAACTGCTGATGTGAAGTTGTTAATCTCGCCGATTATTCTCACTGATGGGTTGGAGCCGATCCTTGGCTCCGACACTGCCAATAGCAAGCTCAAGGTTTGCCAGTAGCTCAAGACCAGCCCCTTATCCCACCATGCACTGCTAGAATTACCTCAGATCTAGTTTGCCGCGGCAAGAGAGATCTCGGTGATCCAGATAGCTCGGACCATTTTAGAAACCGCAAGTTTTTTAAAAAAAAAGTTTTCCTTTTTGATATATTTATGTAGTGTGTGTTAGTTTTATTATTTTTAGATAGTTTAGACAGTTTAGATAGTTTAAATTGTTTTAAATTAGGGACTTGGCTTTTTAGTTTGTGTGGGCCTTTAGCCCTTTTTCCTACTATTAATCCCTTTAGCAGTTAGGTTTTTTTTCTGTGGGACTCTTAGTCCCATATTTGTGTTATATTTTTATTTATATATTTATATATATGTGTATATATTACTGTTGTAGATAGTGCCCGGGTTGGGCTTAGTTGTTTGTGAATCTATTTACTGTTTTTTTCTCAGTATGTCAGAGGATAGGGAGAAATTCCATCCCAAATCGGGTTTTAAAAAATGCCCAGATTGTGGGCAGAAAATGTCCATCACTGACGGACACATTCAATGTGTCTACTGCTTGGGGGCCAAGCACCTCCAAGACACCTGTAGCATTTGTCACTCCTTCTCTTCAAGAGTACTCTTGGAGAGAAGGAGGAAACATATAGACAGAGGATTGCTACAGCAATCTTTCTCAGAGGTTTTGAATAGCCATGAAGTTGCTAGTACGTCTTCCAAATCTTCAAAATCCAAGTCTTCAGATAAGGTATCCAAAAAGGCTAAAATTTCAGAAGGAGGGTCATCGGTTTGACAGTCATCGGAGCCGAGTGTACCTTTGATTCGGAGGCAGCTTTCAGTATTGGAGCTGGTCTCCGAAGTTCTTTCTTCACCTCTGCTGCAGTCAGCACCTTCGGTGCATTCAGCTAAGTCTTCAGTCAGCCTTTCGGATTTGGACATGGATCGGCAAGTGCAGAAGCTTTTACGGGCACCAGGACTTGCCAAATTGTTGTCGGTCCCGACCAGCATGTCGGTGCCAAAGGCCATGGAACCGAACTTGTCTACTTCTCCTCCGTGCCGTACTGGACTCTCAGAGCTGAGGGAAGTCTAATCGATGGTGGTTGGACCCTTGGAGCCAATATCTGCTCTGGGTTTATCGGCTCCATCTACTCGGATGTCCTCGGCGCTGACCGAGGGCTCTAGGAGCCGACGCTCTCCAGTCGGGTCCAGGGAGGATAGTCACACCGACTTGTTGGTGCCGACTCTCCCTCTCGGGGCTTCGGCTCGGATGAGCTCGGCTTCTACCTCAGGCTCTGAGCCCAGAGTTTCGGTGGGGGAGGATCGGACGGTACTCTCGGGTCCTTCCACTCCTCCTTGTCGGAGCCATGGTTCCTTCGATGCTATGAGGAGAGTTTTGTCTCCAAAGACAACATCAGTATTGGTTCAGCTTTCCCTCTCCCCTCAAGCTCCTGTGTCTGCTTCTGCATCTACCAACCCCTCTAAGTGTAGAGACCCTGAGCCTCAAGTACCTCCACAGGGTGTCCCCTGCTCTTCTGAGACCTCCCCAGACCCTCCCACTGAGGAGATGCCCAAACAGAGACTGAGCAAGAGGAGGCACTTAGACTCCCCACAGGAGTCTTTGACATCTGACACGGACTTAGATGAGTCAGAAGGGTCGCCTCGGTCCCTCTCTGAGGATATCTCTTTTGCAGAGATACTAGAGATCCTTAGTCAGGGGGGCGACTGGCAGTCCAAGACCCCTACTGAGGATGTCTGTGCTCTTGAAGGCTTTTGGGTCTCAACCTTCCATTTCTTGGGTGTCTCTGCCTTATGACGAGCTCATGGATCTGATCTCTCGTAAGGCGTGGAACCTGTCCCTCATAGACCCAATAAATTCATATCTGCCCCAGTCGATAAATGTTTTCTGACAGGAGTGCCTGTGGATGCCATGGTGGTGGCTGCAGCCACCAAAAAGGAAATATCTAAGACATCCTGTTCTATCCATCCCCCTAACAGAGATTCTAGGGTTAGGGATAGATATGAGAAGCGCATGTTTAGCTCAGCAACTTTTTCTCTGTGATCACTGAACTACTTGACCCATTTTACAAGACTACAGAGAGATCTCCTGCAAGAAATAGGAGATACTCTCCAGGGCACAGTAACTGCAGGAGTGGCTGACAAAGTCAAAGCCCAGCTCGCTACCCTTAACTCAGTAGTGAACTCGTCCATGCGTCTCATATCCTATGCAGCTGATGGTTCGAGTAGAGCCGCTAGTTCGGGCATTGCTCTTCGCAGACAAACCTGGATGCGTCTCTGTTCCTTTGCGGAACCCCTCAAGTCTTCTTTTATTAATACCCCATTTGATGGCTCATCACTGTTTGGGCCCAAAGTAAAGGAAACTTTTACCAGGTGTGAACAGGAGGGCAAGACTGCCATTGGGTCTGCTTTTCCACTCCTACTCGGCCATTCCCCAAGGGCCCTAAGGGGGCAAAGATGTGGTTCTGAAAAACTCAAGCAGCCTTTCACAAAACACATGGTGAAGTTCCCTCTAGAGGCAGAGGAGGGGGTTATAACGGAAGATGCCGCCCCTATGGCAGAGGGGGTCCGCAGCAACAGGGTGACAGGAGTCAGTTCTCCGGTTAGTCCTACCAGCGCTCCTGAAATGGGGCCCGACTGTTTGGCTCTGGAGGCAGTCAGGGGTCACTTGTCTTTGTACCCAGAAGCCTGGATAAACATAACATCGGATACTTGGGTACAAAGGATTATTTCTAGAGGATATTTCATATCGTTCTTTACCCCTCCCATTCCTATCAAAAAAATCCCAGATGTTCCACCCAATCTCAGGGAACAAGCAATCATAGAGGTCCACAGATTGCTAGAAAAAAGTCATCCAACCAGTCCTAGCAGACGAAGTCGGATTCGGAACTTACTCAAGATTCTTTTTGGTACCAAAGAAAACAGGGGACTGGAGACCCATCTTGGACCTCAAAAGACTCAACATGTTCATAAAGAAAGAGAAGTTCTGAATGGTCACGCTTCAGTCCATTCTTCCTTTTTTAGGGAAAGGCGATTGGATGTGCTCCATAGATCTCAAGGACGCGTACTATCACGTAAAGATGGACAGATGCTCCAGAGATCGTCTGCGCTTCCGGCTGGGAGCCAATCATTACCAGTTTCGAGCCCTGCCCTTTGGTCTCACTTCAGCCCCCAGAGTGTTCAAATGTATGGCAGTGGTCACGGCTCACCTGAGGCATCTAGCATTCTAGGTGTTTCCATACTTAGACGATTGGCTCCTCACCACTACCACCAGGCATCAATTGACTCAGGCAACACAATACACTCTGCCATCAGTTAGGCATTACGATCAACTTCGAAAAGTCTGCCTTATCGCCATCTCAGCATACCATTTTTATAGGAGCAGAGTTAGATACCTCAACCACCACTCTATGTCTCCCTATCGAAAGAGTCTCCCTTCTTCACCAAAACATCAACTCACTGGTGTCAAAGAACAAAGCTACAGCAGTGGAGGTATTGAAAGTACTAGGTTTGATGGCAGCAGCAATCCTGGCTATACCACTCGCAAGGATGCATATGGGAATCCTTCAATGGCTTCTTTTCACTCAATGGTCTTAACAGAAACTACCAATGCACCACATGATTCTCATCATGGATTCTTGCAGGAGAGACCTTTGGTGGTGGTTGACGTCTCTTCATGTTACACTTCCCTGATAGGGTGGGGGGGGGGGCATTTTCAGGGAAAGACTGCCCAAGGCACATGGACAGATCAAGAATCACATCTGCACATCAATGTTCTAGAGCTGAGAGCGGTACTTCTGGCGTTGCAGTACTTTCAGGACTCTCTCCCTGTAGGGACTATTGCAATTCAGACCGACAACATGCCAGTAGTCTGGTACTTGAACAAGCAGGGTGGAACCAAGTCTTACCCCCTTTGTCGAGAAGCTCTCAGGGTTTGGCAATGGGCTGTGTCATCCCAGTGTTTTCTGTTAGCAACGCACATCCCGGGGAAATCCAACGTCATAGCGGACAAGCTAAGCAGGGAAATATTCCTCCCTCATGAGTGGTCTCTCAGTCAACAGGTTGCGGAGTTGATTTTCTGCAAATGGGCCCAGCCTTGCTGCGACCTTTTTGCCAGCCACATCAATTCAAAATGCAGAAGCTACTTTGCCCTGATACCACCTCCCGGTCATCCCCCGAGAGATGCACTTTTACATGATTGGCCCCCGGGTCTCCTTTATGCATTTCCACCCTTCCCATTAATACCCAGATTTCTACAGAAAGCAAAATCGCTGGGAAGGAAGGTTATACTCATAGCCCCCTACTGGCCTCGACAGATTTGGTTTCTGTTAATTCACCATCATCTGTTGGAGGATCCGTGGATCCTGGACCCAGTTCCGGACCTTCTGATGCACCCGTCAGAGGACCTTCATCCTTCTCTACAGTCCCTGAAACTAACTGCTTGGCTAATCCACTTCCCCTAATTGCCAGGCTTCATTCAATTTCAGAAGATACAAGACAGTTTCTCTTGTCCTCTCACAAGCCATCTACCAGGAAATTATATGGCAGCAAATGGAAAAGGTTCTCAATTCGGGCCAACGCGCAGAACATTGACCTTTTTTGAGCTCTGCTATCTTCGATCTTGGAATTTTTGACAAAAATTTTTAAGGAAGGGACAGCAGCTGCTACAGTTCGAGTTCAGTTAGCTGCTATCTCAAATTTTCACCTTGGTCTTGATGGCTCAAATATTATGAGCCATAAATTATCCAAAACCTTCCTTAAAGGCGTTCTTCATATGAGACCTCCGATCAAAATTCCCTTTTCTCCCTGGAATTTAAACCTTATGCTGTCTCAACTTATTCTTCCTCCCTTTGAACCAGCTTTTTCTTGTGATTTAAAATTCTTATTGTGGAAAACAATTTTTCTTGTGGCCATTACATCTGCCCGCAGAGTGTCAGAACTTCAAGCATTATCCATCAGACCACCCTACATGATCTTCCATGCTGATAGAGTATCTCTCAGAACGAACCCCTCTTTTTTACCTAAAGTCTGTTCTGAGTCAAACATCAGTCAGGTCATTGAACTACCAGTGTTCTTCCCCAACCACTCTAACAACTTAGAATATATGCTGCACAGACTTGATGTTCACAGACAGCTCAGATTTTATCTTGACAGAACTAAGGATATTAGGAAATTAGATCAACTTTTTGTAGCCTTCTCAGAAGCAAGAAAAGGCAATCCAGTGGCTAAAACAACCTTATCTAAATGGTTATCTGATTGTATATCCTTTGTTTATGAAAATGTGAACATGCCTTTAATGCACAAACCAAAAGCTCATTCTACCAGAGCTGTCTCTACCTCTTCTGCTTTTCAAGCTAAATTACCCCTTGATGATATTTGCGCTGCAGCCACTTGGTCTAACCCTCATACCTTTATCTCACATTACAAAGTATATAAGGTTACTAGGGACAGGTCTTTTTTTGGTTCTACAGTACTGAAGAACATACTCCCATGAGCCACCCAGGGTTGAGGGTGCTAGGGACGCTACCCATCGATGAGAATAATCGGCGAGATTAACAACTTCACATATAGAAGTTATGTACTTACCATAACGTTCCATGTGAGTTGTTTATCTCGCCTTTATTCTCACATCCCTCCCTCCTTCCCCCTCCTGGCTGACTGTTGACTTAGAGGCTAGTGCCATCCTGGTTATTCAATATTTCTCTTTCCCTTTGGGTACTCTTCTTCATAGATATATATAAGATAGTATGTATAGGTTGTATATATGTATAGACTATTATTCGCAGAAAACAAGATCTGAGGTAATTCTAGCAGTGCATGGTGGGATAAGGGGCTGGTCTCGAGCTACTGGCAAACCTTGAATTTGCTATCGGCCGTGTCGGAGCCAAGGATAGACTCCAACCCATCATTGAGAATAAAGGCGAGATAAACAACTCACATGGAACGTTATGGAAAGTACATAACTTCTATTTTTTTACTGCTCACTTCTAAGACATCTACTAACAGGTGACATACAGTTAAATCCTGGCCCCCACACTGCAGGATCAACTATGTCTATTCAGTCACTTAACCACACTCACACAAGACCTACACCAGTAAATATTACCCACTGCCAATTAGAAAAAAGAATCTAAGAGCTGTCTATCTGAACATTGCAGGTATAAATAACAAATGGGCTTTACTTGAAACTTGATTACTCAGAGGAAAAAAAACATACACCCTTGGTTAAAAGACAACTTCTGCCACTCCCAATACCTATAGTCAAAATTCACCATATAGATTGGCAACAGACTAGAAAGCAGGCACAGTGGAGACATCATTCTCCTAATCTGCAACAATACCTCCAGAAAAATATTGGTCACACAAATGCCAACACTTCTGATGACAAAACCTTTACTGGATATAGCCAGTCTCTCTGTTGGGATCACACCCACTTGTAGACATCAGTCATATTCAACCCTTCAGCAGCTACTACACGAAATGTGCCCATTCAGCATCAGAAATAATTCTGTAATTATTGGGGACATTAATATTAAGTTCTCAATACCAAATTTTGGGCTCTCAGTTGGATACTATTGAATCTTAGGCTGGATCAGATAATTCAATAGCCTACTAGAACAAATGTCCAAATAGACGGTAACACTACCTAGTAATCTAAGCGATCAATGTCCTTCAAAAAAGTAAATAAAAGGCTCCCCCAAATTATATAGTTTTTGAGCATTCTCTGGGCCAATGTAAACATCATTAAGTAGTCACCTGCAGACTTTTAATTAGACACCACTGTATAACAGCACAGAACCAAAACTGTCCTTATCCTACTTCATCAACAACCCTGGCCTAGTTATAGCACAATCTAGTTCCAGTAACCAGAAGAAGGCTAAGGGGTATACTTGTCCCTGGTTGACCATCCAGCAAACAAAATCAGTTATAGTAAGAGGCAAACCTTGGAACTAAAACAAAATCCCAAAACTGGCCAACCATACCAACAGTATTTACACCATAAAGCATCCAGAAGTACAACCAAAACAGCATGTTCTTTCTTTAGCCCCCAAACAATTTTGGAAATACCTTTAAAAAATAACTGGTGATGTTACAGATTCCACTCATCCTTCTCCACCTCCAGATTCTAACACCTTTGTTAACAACTACAGACACTTTCTACTGTCCACCATACACAACCTTGCTTATATTTTCATTTCAAAGCCCATCATGTTGTCTATACTTAATGAATTTGTAGAATTCCAATTTTAACCACTTGGAGAGTAATCCCCTGCTTTCTACATTAAGCAAATAATTTAAGGAAATTGCAAAAGCTCTTAACAACCTTGAACCCAAGTCAGGTGTTTAGTTCTCAAAACTACTTCCAAATTAATTGCTGAACAACCTGACACGTATTTACTGTTTATTCTTATCCACCTGCATGTATCCTAACCCATTCAAGCACTCCACCATAATTCTGTTCCTCAACATACCCAATTCTAAAAAAATACAACAATTACAGGCTGATAGCTGACATGTACCCTTTAATAAAATATCTGAAAAGCTGCTGTAGAAATATCTTTTTCAGCACATAAATCAGTATGGATGCTTGGCAATAAATGATTTCCACAATCATTTTAGTACAATGACTGCCCTCTACGCCACCACAATACCATTTTTAACATCATCATTGATGGTCTTTCCAAAGGGGAAAACTCTTTTTTGACATGACAAGAACCTGTGAGAAAATAAACCACTCTCTGCTACTCCACAAACTTGGCAAGCTTAACTTTGGCATCAATAGTTTGTAAAGGTTTAGAAAGTCTTGATGCCAGAACATTCACAGTACTATTAAGTGACACATGATCTGTCACTTACAGATATTATTGTTATCCTACAAGGCTCTGCTCTTGGACCTCTTCTCTTTTCCATCTTCATTAATGACTTACCTAGCGAGTATCTACACCTAAAGATAGATATGTACAAAGATGACCTTCTCCTCCCTGAATCCAGTAAAACCATGTCAGATTTAAAGCAAAAGTGACAAATTAACTTTGCTTCAATTTGTAACTTGACTTTCATCAACAGCCTCTTGATCAATCCAGTTAAATCCAACACAATGGTCTTCACCAGTGGTTAGAAACACCATACTATGCATCCTGTTACAATAGTGGACAACAGTGGTAATTCATATATCTAATGTTGCTGAGCAAAAGTACCCAGAATTAACCTTGAGCCCCACTCTGTCATTTACACTTCATATAGATAGTTATTATTAAAACTCTTGCACAGTTAAAGCTATGTTATAGGATATTGCATCTGATGTCAGTGGTAGCCAGTTGCTCCATTGTTTCAAACATTGTCATCCCTAAGACTGAATACAGCCTTTCACTACTAATGCTCTTTCCCACTCTAACAAACATGAACTGTAGATCACTGAAAATAAAATATGTAGATTTGTTTTGCTTGTGGAAGCAGGCATGCACCACTCTGATCTTTTTAATGGATTTGACTGGCTTCCCATGAGCAACAGGGCCACATTACTTCTCGGTATTCTCCTTTTCAAAATCCTCACAAAGTCACTGCCCTTCTGTAAGGACAAAACTCCAGCTCAGACAACATGGTTACACTTTAAGAAGCAACCTGGACAACAGCCTGCCCCTCATCCGATCCTGCCTTAACACCACAATAAAGGAAAGAGCATTCTCAAAATTAGGCCCCTCCATTTCAAACCATTTCAGAGGCATTTCTAGATGAATTGCCATTTCCCAACTTGTAGGAAACTAACAAGTAACACACTATAAAGTTTATATAAAATAACTACACACACACACACACACACACACACACACACACACACACACACACACATGCACTCACACACATGCACTCACACACATACACTGCACCTATCTCTGGGGGCGTACATGTCCTAGTTGTAGACATCCTAGCTGCAGACTGACATTTTCTTTTCACAATGGGATAGTTGAAGTGTTTCTTTTAGATAGTGGAAAATAATATAATATTTTCTCTTTATAGAGGCAGGTGGATATTAAAGCACTGTATCTAACACTAATATTTTATCAACTCCTGATGGAGGGCTCCAAACCTTAAAAAAGTGCATATAGTCATGGAGAGTCTGGTCTGTTGTAATAACTAAATTTGTGCTGTCAGCTTGCTAACATAATCCAAAATATGAGATTACTTAACTGCTGAGGAAAGCCCCCTAGATTTCAGGAAGCTGTTTTTAATTTATGTAACACCTTCTCAAAATACCATGCCTCACGAAGAAATGGTAACACCTACCCTACCCTGAGAAACCAATAAAAACAAAGAATATAACTTAAAGCAGCTAACATGTAAAAAACAAACTGTCATGGAGTCCTAGAAATCTGCAAGTATTTTATTTGATTCTAATCACTACATACAGTTTTAGAACTGAAACGTATTCATTAATATTAATAAGTGCTTTTGTTCCAATAAGAACTTCCTCAGATAATTTCTAATACTGGTAACAAGTTTTGGGTTTATAAACCATAGAGGTGCATTGATCATGGTGAAGCAGGGATGGGCTAATGTTATTTAAATCCAGTACTAGAGTTAGGTTAGGTTGGTTTAGCTAATGTCCAATCAGGAGTCTGGAGGGTGTGGGTAATAGTGGTGGAGTTTCCCAGTTGTAGCCAACATAGTGAAGACCAGTGGGATTTGGAGGACGCACGTTTTGGGCTGGTGGAGTGATGTGTGAATATATCATGGTGATAGGTGGGAGGTGGTTCCCTGATCTGCACATTGGCTATGACTGGATATGAGTTTAGAATGGTGATAAATGGAGGGTTGCTTCATAATTTGTGTATTTGTCTGTGATTGGATGGGATCACAACTGTCTTGAGTACACCAGAATTGTTTGTTAATGTGAAGAGAGAATGTAAACCAGTGAATAAAAGATAGAAGCATGCCTAATGAAAATTATGATAACTGATTGATTCTAGTAGAATTGGTATCCTTGAACCCATTTGTTAGGGTTTAAACCTAAAATTTGTATCAATATTCTAATATATTAGGACAGCTCCACAGCTCCAGAATCAGAAGCATTCCTTTTATCTTAGATGAAATATTGTGTAATAACTTGTAGTAAACTAACAAGTAACACACCATACAGTTTATATGGAATAACTCAATTGTTTTTTTTTTTTGTAGATGTCTGTTTCTGTTAACTTTGTATACAATAAGCAAATAGTTATAAGCACCCACCCCAAACGTGTGTAACCTGAGAGCTGTTAGAATAATACTGTCATGCCAAAGAGGCTTAACAAATAACACAAAGATACACTGTAGATTGACTTCTAAGATAGCTGCACACTGATCAACAGCTTAACTTCAGCTCCCCCAGTGTGAAAGCAGAAACTGAGAGATAACAGCCAGTGACACTGTAAACTTGCATGAAATTAAATTACTGGCTAATAAATATGCTGCCTGGATGCCTGCAAAGAAGAAACTAAGAGAACCTGAAAGAAAATCAACTAGAAAAGGTGAAAAAAAAACATTAACTAGAAAGAATCCTGCAGCTGTTCAGCAAAAAGCAGGTCAAGCTTCAGCTTTGGTGTAAGACATGGCTTCAAGTAATCTAGAGGAAGAAAAGTCAAATATGCTCAGAGCTTATTAAAATAAATGAAACACTGAAGGAGTATATCAACTCAAGTAATAAATGGCTAGAAAAAATGGATGAAGCTTTAAACAGATCTTCAGATGAGCTGATAAAACTGCAAAAATCAGAGGTTGAAATGAACAAAAGGTTGGCTGGGTGTAAGACTGCTCCAGAAGAGATGTTTCAAAAAATGGTAGAATTAGAGGACAGAGCATATAGAGCTGAAGATCTCAGATTTTCCCCATTAGAGAAACGAGAAAGTACAAATAAGCAAGTGGACTGGTATTCTATAGTCAGAGCTGTTAAAGGTCACACTGTGTGTATGCTCCAAATCTGGCCAAAAGAAAGCAGCCAAGACCTGCATTAGTAAAACTACACATCCGCCAGCAGAAAGAGTTGATCCTGACAAAACTGTGGCAAAAGAGCAAAGTATTAAAAGTTGGAGACAACAGAGTATTTGTATTCACTGTATGCCAGGCAGAAGAGAACAAAATTTATTCCAGTAATCGGGAAATTTCGAGAGGCAAGTGTGAGATTCAAGCTGCTGTATCCATCTGTCTTCAGAATATTTTTTTTCCTGAAGGGTCATTGTCATTTTTTGATGCAGAACAGGCTAAGGAAGAAATGCAAAAGTTTGTCCAATGAAAAACGAGCCATCAAGTAAAAGGGGACTCAGCTTTTCATTCTTCTGATAATACAGCACATGGAGAACCTATACCAGTGAAATTGTTTCCACTGTTCCAAAGGAAAATGCTTGTGTAACAGAGAAAAGCACTGGAGTTGACCAAACGGATTGGAAGCACCATGAAACTGAACTGGAATGTTGAGTTGAGAGATCCAGATGAACAAGAAAAAGCCCAATCGTATTTGTGAAATACAGCTGCATAAGAATAAGTAGAAATAGTGGACTTCGCTGACTTTGTTAAACTTCTGAAGAACTATAAGGCATTTTCCTTATTTCATGTCATTAATGTTTGGAAGGACTCTGAGGGGAGGAGAAAGAGAAAGGAAAAAGATAACTAAGTAAATCCTTTTCTTTTCTATGAAACTTTCTGCAATAAATTGCATATTTGATAGAAAAGTATTTTTAGTTGTACCTGTATGTGATAAAGTTATTAAAGTAAACAGATGCCTTTTTTCTTCCTCTTCTCTTTCTTTCTTTAAGAAATGTAGGCATTGCAGTGAAAAAGAGATGAAAAGCTAGACAAAAGCATGTTTAAGTTAATAGACTGTAATCTTGGGTTACTGAAGTAAAGGATGGGGTAAAAGTATGCAGATCATAATATATGTAGAGCTGATTTGTTTTCTCTTATTTTTGCCCAGGCGAATTTGTGGATTAAATTGCAAGTGGAACCAAATAAATATGGGAACACTGAATGTAATGAAAACATTTATTGTACCAATGAATTTTTCAGTTTGACTATCAGGCTACAACAGTGGACTACATGTTTCTTTTTTCTCTTACATTTTCATGGAAGCAAGCTGATAGTAAGCAATAAAAGACAGAACATTGATTTATTTGAGGCTAAAAGTTAATCATTTCTGACAATATGGAAGTAGTTTTCACACTTGGGGAGGGGTAATAAAGATAAAACAACAGCAGGAACCAATTTGTGTAAGTAGAAGCAATAACATGCACCTTAGCATGGATAATCTCAGATCTGAAGTAGTTAACTTCATTTGTCCATCAACCTGTGGACATCGGATCCATATCGGATCCGAGCCGGCAGCTTCAAACAGCTAAGATCCAAGCTCCAAGCTCCTCCCCTTACCCATAATCCCCTGCCATCCCTCTCTGACCTCAGATCTCATTTGCCGTGGTTGAATCAACAGCTTTGAACAAGTTCCAGGTGTGGGAGTTAGTCTTTCAGTGAGAAAAAATATTTCTTTTTCCAACTTTTCTTGTAGCTGATATTGCTTGTTGTGTGTGTGTTGCTCCCTAGTATTACAACCTTTTAGTTATAATATTGTTATTTTGTTATTTGTAGTGTAGTTCATTCCCCCCCCCCCCATGTGTGGGAAGGCGTGTGTGTTGGGCCTTGTGTTGTTTTTAGTTAAACTATGTCTGAGGCCCCAAAAACTTTTTTCTCTAAATGCACCGAGTGTGGCCATAAGCTATCCCCAGCGGATGGCCACACTCTGTGTGTTATTTGCCTTGGGGTTGACCACCTCTCCTCAGGCTGCACTATTTGTGCAGCCTTCAACCCCAGGGCTCTAAAGGACAGGAGGTCGAAGTTGATTCTGGCGGGACTTTTGCCCCCGGATTCGGCTTCGGCCTCCTCTCCCTCGGTGGCATCGGCTGCGGCAGTGCCCCCTTCCACCCCTGCTCCCCTGGCCGGGACTCAACCTCCCACCTTAGGCCAGGGGGAGAGGGAAGCTAGGCGGGAGAAGAAGAAAGCTAGACACCACAAGCGGGGCGGGAGAAGAAGAAAGCTAGACACCACAAGCGGCGGGTCGAGTCTTCCTCCTCGGCTCCGCCGCCTAAACAAGCTGCCTCTCCCAGGGCTTCCGGGCCTTCTCCTTCCCGGCTCCATTCACCTCGCTTCTCCCCGGAGCTGGAGGAGGAGACCCGGTCGTCTTTGAGGTCATCGAGGCAGCACTCCCGGCCTGCCTCTGTGGCCTCTTCTAGGTCCACCCGAAGCTTGTCCGATGCAGATATAGACCGGATGATGCGTAGGTTCCTCCAGGCCCAGCTGCAGATAGGAGTGCTCTTGCCTCCCCCCCCCTCCGGGGGGAGCTCGACCCCCTTTTTTGCCCCAATTGCTCCTTCTTCGACCCACTTCCGGGGTTCGGAGCCTTTGGATCCGGGTTGCATAGGAGCCGGGGGAGGTTCGGCACCGATAGTGCCTCATACTTCGGCTCCAACCGCACCCTCGAGTTTGTCGGGTCCCTTTTCTGATCCGAGCTCTCGGAGCCGAGAGCTGAGCTTCAGATCCGGAGATGTCAGTGTGTCTTCGGCTCCATCTCGGTCAGAGCATACTGGCCCTTCGGATCCGATTGCTTCGGCTCTGGCCTTGATCCACACATCCGATCCGAGGGGGCTGCTCTCGGATCCAAGAAAGAGCAGTTCTCCCTCGGCGTTCAATGTTGTGGAGAGGGTATTGTCGAGGGATTCGAGGCCCCAGGCTCCGACTACGGGTCCACCCTGCACTCTCTCTCAGACGGGCCTACCTTCTATCACCCGGCCCCAGGGACAGCCTGTGCCTACATCCCAGATGGTTCCCTTAGAGGAACAAGATGTGGTTGGTGAGGCCTTTTCGGACAGCCCCCCCAAGGAGGTCCCTCACAAACGTAAGTGCAAGAGGAGGCACTTGGACTCACCTGAGTCTTTGACAGAAGACACAGACTTAGAGGAAGGGGAAGATTCCCCAAGGTCACCCCCCGAGGATGTCTCCTTCGGAGACATTATGGAAATGCTTCAAATTAGAGGGGGGTGGTCAGCCCAAAAACCTTCCTCTAATGAGTCTGTGTTTCTGGAGGCGTTTGACGCAGGCCCTTCTACCTCTTGGGTGTCCCCTCCCAGAGATCCCCTGGTAGATCTCATTACTACCAGGGCATGGAAGGAACCGGACACTGTTGAGCCCATTCCAAAGAGACCGGATAAAATCCTTAGCCCCCCCCCTCCACTGATAGGACGGTATGGAGCAAGGGTGCTCCTGTAGATGCCATGTTGGTGGCGGCTGCCACCAAGAGGGAACTGGCCCAGGAGAGTTCCTCTGTCCATCTTCCTGACAAGGAATCTCGGATGATGGACTGCCTGGGGAAGTGGATGTTCTCTTCAGCTACCTTCGCTGTAAGGTCGCTGAACTATATGGCACATGTCATACGAATCCAGCGGGATCTCATCAAGGAATACGCCGGGTCGCCCCCAGAGTCCATGTCGACTGAGGATAAGAAGGTATTCTCAGCTCGAATGGCCACTCTTAAGTCCATCTCGAACACTTCTATGTGGCTCCTCCCCCATGCTATGGAAGGAGCCGCTAGAGCTAGCGGAGTGGGCATTGTTTTGAGACATGCTTGGCTCCGCCTCTGTGATTTTGCGGAACCCTTCAAGGCATCCTTCGCAAATGCCTCGTTTGGTTCTTCGCTTTTTGGCAAGACCGTCCGTGACACGCTGGTCCAGAGCGAGAAAGACAGGAAGATGTTGTCTGCCGTCGGAGTCCGCTTCTCGGCTCCCCAGAGGTTCTTCTCCAGGAACCAAAGGGGACAGAAGAAGATGTGGTTCCGGAAGTCTCAACAGTCCTGTTTCACTCCGGACCCCTCATCCTTCAGAGGCAGAGGAGGACAGGGTGGACGCCAGCCCAGAGGCAGAGGGGGACCGAAGAATTTCGGGTTGAGAGAACCCTTTTCGGATCGGCCCGCACAACAGCCCTGAGGGGTTACCCGACTGCTCCTCTCTGGATTCAGTCGAAGGACGTTTCTCGAGGCACCTAGCAGTTTGGGAGTCCATTACAACAGATCACTGGGTGCTTCAAATCATATCCAGAGGTTACAAAATCCCCTTTCTGAATCCCCCTCCCAGACCCCGGAGCCACCTCGATGTCCCACCCAATCAAAGGGAGGCAGCAGCCGCAGAAATAAAGCAGCTGCTAGAAAAAAGAGTGATCCAGCATGTCCCCCTAGACCAATCCGGATCGGGCTTCTACTCCAGGTTCTTTCTGGTGCCAAAAAAGATGGGGACTTGAGGCCAATCCTCGACCTGTCCTTACTAAACCTGTCAGTGGCCAAAGAAAAGTTCCGGATGGTCACCATTCAATCCATTCTCCCTCTCTTACAGGAGAACAACTGGATGTGCTCGATAGACCTCAAGGATGCGTATTACCACATATTGATGGACAGACGATCCAGAAGGTTTTTCAGCTTCCGGCTAGGAGCCAGTCACTACCAATTCAGAGCCCTCCCCTTTGGTCTCACCACAGCCCCCAGGGTGTTCAAAGTTTTGGCAGTAGTAGCGGCCCACCTGAGACTCCAGGGACTACAGGTCTTTCCTTACCTGGACGACTGGCTCCTGACCGCCCCCAATAGGCATCTACTATGTTCAGCCAGAGATTACTTCCTCCACCTGGCCTCCCGGCTGGGAATCACCATCAACCTCAACAAATCTTCCCTTTATCCAACCCAGATCTTAGACTTCATAGGAGCCAGATTAGACACAAACCTATTGAGAGTCTTCTTAACTCCGGACCGGATTCGTACCCTGAAGCTCCACGTACTGGCCCTTTTACAAGCCTCGGCTCCTCCAGCGGATTTGGGTCTGAGGGCTCTAGGTTCCATGATGGCCACGATCAATCTGCTACCTTTAGCGCGCTTTAACATGAGGATACTACAGTGGACCCTGCAGGTTCAATGGTCCATCATGCTACACCCACTGAGTTCACCCATCCCCCTCAGCAGGGCTTGCAGGAAATCCCTGCTCTGGTGGCTCCGGTCACCGGACCTCCAGATAGGGCACCCCTTTTCTATATCCCCACCTCTAACCACGGTGACCACGCATGGTTCTCGCCTAGGGTGGGGGGGCACTGTAAGGGCAGAACCATCCAAAGCATGTGGACCCATTCAGAGACCTTATTGCATATCAATGTCCTAGAGATGAGAGCGGTGCTTTTGGCGTTGCAAGCACTCCAGGCCCTTCTTCCCTTAGGGACAGTTGCAATTCAGACAGACAACATGTCAGTAGTCTGGTATATCAACAAACAGGGGGGAAACAGATCCTATCCACTTTGTCAAGAGGCCATGAGAGTTTGGGATTGGGCGATCTCCACCATCCACTTTCTCATAGCGACCCACATTCCGGGTCGGTCGAACATTTTGGCAGACAAGCTGAGTCTAACTATCCTCTCACCGTACGAGTGGTCTCTGAACCCCAGGATAGCAAAGCAAATCTTCTTCAAGTGGGGTCAATCTTGCTGCGATCTCTTCGCGTATCCTTCGAACGCAAAGTGCGGCAACTACTTCGCTCTAATTCCCCCACCAGGGGAATCCCCAAGAGACGCTCTGGTGCATGTTTGGCCATCTGGTATACTTTATGCTTATCCTCCTCTTCCCCTAATGCTAAAATTCTTGCAGAAAGCCCATCTGTTGGGGAGCAGAGTGATCCTCATAGCCCCATTCTGGCCTCGTCAAACATGGTTCCCGTGCCTATGGTCTCATCTAGTGAATCCTCCATGGATTCTAGATCCCACCCCGGATCTGATCTCTCACCCACTGGGTTTACCAACCCTGAACCTGGACAACCTCAAGCTCACAGCTTGGCTGATCCAGTTCCAGTAATAGTTAGGACTCCCGGTATCTCGTCCCCTGTTAAGGCTATTTTAGTGGCCACTCATAAACCCTCTATGAGAAAGGTTTATAACAGCAAATGGAAACACTTTACTATCTGGGCAGAGCATAGAAAGTTGGATCCCTTTACAGCTCCCATACCAGCTGTGTTAGAATTTTTGTCGACCTTATTCGACCAAGGTGCTAGCTCTTCCACGGTCAAAGTCCAGTTAGCTGCGATTTCCCATTATCATGTGGGAAGTGATCTCTGTTCCTTAGCATCTTCCAAATTATGTAAGACTTTCTTAAAAGGCACCTTCCTCTTAAGGCCACCGGTGAAAGACGCAGTCCCTCCATGGGATTTAACCCTTGTTCTCCAGTCCTTGACCGCCCCTCTGTTTGAACCTGCAGCCTCGGTGGATCTGAAATACTCATCTTGGAAGACGGCTTTTCTCATCGCTATCACTTCGGCTAGAAGGATTTCGGAGCTTCAAGCCCTTTGCGCCAAACCCCCGTAATTGGTCTTCCATAAAGATAGAGTTTCCCTCAGAACCAATCCCTCATTTCTACCCAAAGTTGCTTCTGAGCCCAATATTAATCAATCTATTAATTTACCAGTTTTCTTTCCAAATTATCAAAACAAGGGTGAATACAAATTACATTCTCTGGACGTACATAGGCAATTGAGATTCTACTTGCACAGTTCCGCTGAACATAGGTAATCTGAGAAACTCTTTGTATCCTTTGCAAGACCCTCTTTGGGCAAACCAGTATCAAAAGTTACATTGTCCAGATGGATTTCCCAATGTATACTTCTTGCATATAAGAGTTCTGGTCGACCTGAACTTGAAAGAGTCTGCGCTCATTCTACCCGATCGATTTCTACTTCTGCTGCCTTTTGCTCCAGACTGTCCTTGGACGACATTTGTTCAGCAGCCACTTGGGCTTCATCCCATACTTTCATTAACCATTACAAGTTGGATCTAATTTCCAGAGGGAGAGCATCCTTCGGCTCTGCAGTACTCCGGAATATCCTTCCATGAGGACCCTCCAAGTTTGGGTAGCTGGGGACTCTGTCCCACAGGTTGATGGACAAATGAAGTTAACTACTTCAGATAAAGAAGTTATGTACTCACTATAACGTTCCATCTGAGTAGGTAAACTTCATTTGTCAGCAACCACCACCCCCCTCCATCTCCCTAACCTATAGTGCGTCCTAGAAGGATTCCTTGTCCTTTTCTCCGGATAACACCAGGTTAGGAGTTGCAGGTGATCCTTTGTTGTAATATGCTGTTTTACTATATCAAACTCGATCTGAGGTCAGAGAGGGATGGCAGGGGATTATGGGTAAGGGGAGGAGCTTGGAGCTCGGATCTTAGCTGTTTGAAGCTGCCGGCTCGGATCCAGTATGGATCCGATACCCACAGGTTGCTGATAAATGAAGTTTACCTACTCAGATGGAACGTTATGGTGAGTACATAACTTCTTTTTTCAGGTTAATTAGAGCCTGTGTTAGCAGCTGTCTATTTGGCACAAATATTCCTATTAGGAGGGTTAAACTTTGTTATTTAAAGATGTACATAGTTGTGTATTTGTATTAAGTTAACCGGTTATGGCAGTGTTCTGAGGGTGTTTTTTTTTTTGAGGGCTATAATTTAAAGAAAAAGATCTTATAAAATTTGATATAGGTTTCAATGTTGATGATGAGATAAAAATGTACAAAGGATTAACCTGCCAAATATTAATGGATGCATGTATAACAAAACCTGTGAATACACATTTTTAAAAAGCAGCAGTATATAATAGGTGGGAATATTAACTTCTTACCATAATGGTGACACTTTCCATATTATCTTGGAATGTTGAATGGTCTCAGAGGTATAGACAAAAAGGAAATAATAATTATATTAGGAAATGCAGAGTGCAAATAACAATTCTACAGGAGACGCATTTCAAAAGAAAAGAGAATGTGAATTTGATAAAGAAAAGATTTCAGAATGAATATTCTGCAGAATACCAGAGACAAAGGAAGTGAGGAGTACTTGCATTAATTGCTAGAGGAACTCCAGTAGTGATAGAAGAAGGGGAAAATTATTATAATGGTAGATTTGTAGTAGTGAGGGGCTACTGGCAAGGGATGAGGATTATGCTGGCATATATTTGTATTCCATTTAAAACTGCTATTTTGGAGCTTAAGAATTTAAGATCATAGGAGGTTACTAGGCTAATGGCCTTGGGGCCCTTACAAGCCTAGTCAAGAGTTTATCCCCCAAAAGAAACCTTAGTTAGCACCTGTTGTCCCTGTTAATGAGGGACACATGTGGAACCTCTGCGACATTTTGGGGAGAAATCATCACGTTTCAGCACTAAATATTACTTATAGGTGGGGACTGAAATTGGATTTGCAACAATAAGGATGCATCCAGGGATTAGTTGGGAAAATAGAAAAGAGAGTAGATTTCTGAAGAAATTTATGACAATATTTGCTATGAAAGACATGAATTCAATAATAGGAACTCAGTGATAGAGCTTACATATTATTCCCCAATGTACAACACCTGGGTTAAACTTGACAGAAATATTTCACAAGAACATGTACATTTAATTGAGAATTTTGATTCATATCCAGTAACTATTTCAGATCATGCACCAATAATTACTAAGATAAAAATGTAAGGTAATGAGGTAAAGATGAGACACTGGTGCTTCCTTACCTACCTGTTAAAAAAGAGGAATTTAACTAATGGGTAGTGGAAATTATCCGAGAGTTATTAGGGAATATAGAAAGTACTCCAGAAGTCATAGATAGTGAGTGAGATAAAATGAATGTGAAGTATAAAAAAAGTAGAAATAAGAGAAAAAGAGATCTTGTTAAGAAGTAATAAGAATTATTTAGTGGGGCTGACAAAGGTTAAAGTATTACAAAATAAGGGGAATCTTACAGCACAAGAAGAGGCGCAATTGCAGAGTGCTAAAGAGAAAATAAGGGAGTACCTGGATAACATGCATGAGCTTAGAAAGATTACTGTTAAGCAACTGTTTTTTGTATAATAACTCCAGTGCAAAAAAACTTTACACACAATGACTTAGGCAACAGAAAGTAGAACATGGTGTTGCTAAACTTAGGGAGCCTATAACAAATTAAATAATAATAATAAATTAACAGAGATCCTGTAGAGATATTATAGATATTTCAGAAATTTTATGAACATTCCTATAAAACAAAGATGTGGGGAAATCAAGAAAAAAGCACAAATGTAAATATTTTGGAAGACAAAAATATGCCAAGGTTAGAGGTAGATAAGATTCAACAACTAACAGTTAAGATAGGAGGAGATGAGAAAAAGTGGTGATGATAATGAATTTGCAGGAAATTCTCCAAAAATAGATAATATTCTTGTGGAAGTTTGAAACTAGGCATGGAGAAAGTGACAAAGATCTGGAAGGTTTTGTTTAACAGTACTGTAAAAGGAGAGGAAGATCAACATCATGGAAAAAAAGCTGTGGTGGCTGTAATACCTAAAGACAGTAAAGACCCATCTGACCCAGCTTCATATAGGCCCATTTCAATTGTAAACCATGATTATAAAATGTTTATGTTTATAATGGCAAAAAAATGGCAAAGATGGTGCCAAAATTGATCGATATGGAAAATGTGGTTTTGTGGAGCATTAATAGAGGAATGATGATCCAGAGGGAAGCAGAAGGTAAGAAAATACCACTGTTCTTGGTGGGCATTGGTGTAGAGAAAGCATTTGGCAGAGTAAGATAGGATTTTATGAGTAGAACAATGGAAGCACTTGCTTTCCCTGATACAGTAAGATTAATTAGGAGGATATTATGAAGTGACACCTCAATCTCATGCAAATATGGGAAAAAAGGGGTTGTGGATGGATGGATAGATGAGGGATCACAGGCAAACATCAAAGTGGGAAGGTTCCTTTCTGATCAGTTATGTCTGAACAGGAGAACTAGGCAGGGGTATCCTCTTTCCTTATTATTGTTTGTGTTATATTTAGAACCATTTGTAAAGAATATAAGGGACTCAGAAAATCAACAATATAATTGGTATGCTGTTCAAGAAAAGTTGGCATTATTTGCAGATGCTATTATTTTACCTGATGAAACCAGAAAAGGACATTTCATTGTTGTAGTATATTTTGAGAGGGTTTTTTTCTCCCAGTATATAAAATTAATGAAGATAAAACAAAGGCTATAGCTATAAATTATATAGCCACATATGAATTGTGTCAGTGATGCTCATATTTATGGGGACATGGTAAAATGAGGTATTTAGGAGTATAGATTAAACAAGATTCAATTATGGCTGCTAAGGATATGTGGGAAGAGACTAAACAAAAAATAATACAAAAACTGAGAAACTGGAAACTCTTGCCTATGGATATGGAGAGCAAGATACAATCAGTAAAACTGTTTCAGTCCCTTTAGTTTTATATATACAGGTTAGACATATTTTTATCAATGAGAAAAGAAACTAGACAGTAATTAATAAAGAGTTGAATGATTTTATCTGGGAAGGGAAGAGGGCAAGAGTTAAGTGGGATAAGCTGATCTTCCCAACAGAAAAAGGAGGTTTAGAATTACCTGATTTAAGGGATATTTTAGAGACACACAGTTAAGGCTCATACATAACACAAGCAGAAAGCTACAATTCAAAGTGGGAAAAAATGATGACATGGGGCAATTCAAGAAATAAGGAAAAAAAGGGATTATGAATGCAGACCCAAAAGAAGAATAATAATAGTCATACAGAATATTATATTCATAAAGTAGTAAAAAGTATACAAAGACCTAAACCAAAGCTAGAAAAGAGATTCTGCTGATGGGGATAACTGCAATTAGGGGTACAGAGACTAGACAAGAAGGGGCTTGGATTTACTGGAGTAAGATGGAAAAGGTACAAATAATTGAAGAAGAAAAGGTAATAGAATGGGAAGAGGCCAAGAAGACTTTTTGATTGCAAACTAGTGACTACCTGCTTTATCAGGGATTGATATCAGAATATAGGCAAAGAAAATGAATATGGGAATCCTAAAATAAAGTCTTTTACTGTACTGGTTGGATTTTCAGTTGAATCCAGAACAGAAGCTGCCGTTAAAGGATAATTAGTAGGGCATATAAAATATTGCATGATAAGTGTAGGAACCAATCAGAAAAGGTCAGAAAATATTGGGAAGAGATATTTAATATGCAATTCACACAGAAACAATTTGAGGACATATGTATGGCTCCCAAATTTATTTGTTTTTTTATTTTGCAGTTTGTTTATGGGGATAGTCCATGAGGCCAAGCAGAGCCCATTTTCAGTGGAGCCCCGGTTACAAAAGCTCCATGAACAACAATATAATATGAAGACGATGCATTTACATTTATGTAATACTATTGAAGAACAAAGGTATTACACAACATGACAAAAAATCCACAATTACAGTGAAAATACAGTCAAAAAGCAAAAGGTAAAATTACACACACACACACACACACACACACACACACACACACACACACACACACACACACACACACACACACACACACACACACACACACACACATCAATTAAAATAAGAAAAAAATCCATTGGTGCATATTCCTGTTAGATTTGTGACAATGTGAAACACAGGGTTGACATTACAGTTTTGCATGAAATCTTAGAGTTAAAGTAGGATAGGGGGATAAGAGGCGTTAATTGTTGACTGTAAGAAGGGTGGGACAATAAGAAAAAAAGGTAGAGCAAGAGTAGGAGTAAATGAGAAAAATGAAGATGGTAGTAATCAGAGAAGCTCAGCAAGATGAAGAGAAGAGAAAAGTAAAGGAGTGTGACAAATGGGGGAAAAAGAGGTGAGTCATGTGGGATGAGAGCAGGAACATTCCCAGAGGGTTTTGAGATGGGAATGAAGCAGAGTCTTAAAGGTAGAGTGGTTGTCTGTAGTATGAATAAGACGTGGCAGGGAGTCCCAGAGGTGAGCTAGGGAAAATGATAGTAGGTAATTGCCTGAAGGATGAGCAGGCTTGTGCAGTTCAAGCAAATTCTGGTTATTGGATCTTAGAAGTCTGTTGTGTAGGTGCATTTTGAAGGAGGAGGAGGCAAGGGAGGGGCAGATGGAGGGATTAAAGATGAGTTTATGGGCATGAGGAAATTGAATATAGGCAAGATGGTTGGGAAGTTCGAGCCAGTTTAGTTTGTGTAGGGCATTGCAGTGGTGGGAGGAGGATTTATAGCAGGTAGCAAACTTAGAAATTTTGTTATAACAGGAGGATAGCTTTGTTTTTAGGGAAGATTGAAGGTTGGTAAGAAGTGGGGCACCATATAGGAGAGAAGGAATGAGGAAGGTGTTAGGGAGTACAAGTTTAGTAGTGGGAGTGATATAGCGGTTATGGCGGTATAGCATGCCTAGTGTCTGGTGGGTTTTCTTGATATTGGTTAGTAGGTGGGTATCAAATTTTAACTGTTCATCATTAAGGACTCCTAGATGCTTTACATGGGAGGCTACCTCAAGAGAGGTATTGTTTTGACTAGTAATGGAGAATGAGTTCTTGTCTATAATGGTACTTTTTGAAGGGGAAAAAATAACATAATTTTAGTTTTTGATGTGTTGAGTGATAGGTGGTTGTTTATCATTCAACGTTCAGTATAAGAGAAAGCATCCTGAGTTAGTTTTAAGAGCGTGGAGGTGGAAGTGGCGGAGCAGATGATTATAGAGTCATCTGCATTTTGAATCAGTGTAGCACTAGGAATGTTTTCGTGGGAGTCATTTATGAAAATGTTGAACAATAGGGTCCCAATATGGAACCCTTGGGTAGGCCTGTAGGTGTATTAAGGAAGGAGGAGATGGCTTTTTTTTATTTGACAGCTTGTTGTCTGTTGGAGAGGTAACTAGAAAACTAGTTGACAGAATAGTGGAATAGGTTTAGATTAGAGAGGTTAGATAGGAGAAGGTTATGTGAGATAGTGTCAAAGGCCTTGGATAAGTCCAGAAGCAGGGTGGACACTAGACAGCCGGAATCCCGGGCTTTGTTGATGGTTTAGAGGAATGAGAGGAGAGTGGTTGTGGTACTGTGGCCAGGTCTAAAACCATGTTGTGTGGGGATACGTAGGTGGTTGTCTGTGAGGTAGGGTAGAAGTTGAAGATGGATACACTTTTCAAGAACTTTTGAGATAGGGGATAAGATAGCGATTGGCCAGAAATTGGGAATGTTGTTGTTATTACCTCCTTTGTGAATGGGAATGATACAGGCTTTTTTCCAGAGTAGGGATACATAGTTTTCTTGGATTGAGCGGTTTATTGGAATGGAGATGGGAAAGGTGATGGCATCAGCACCAGTTTTTAGGAAGTAGGAAGGAAGGCCATCAGGAGCATTTGAGCATGGTTTCAGTTTCTGAAGAAATTTGTTTATGGTGGAGATTGTAATGGGTTTGATAGTGAAGGAAGGGGGATTGGGAGGTGGTAGTGTCAGGGGAGGGAGAAATAGGAGGAGGTGGAAGTGAAGCTCTGTTGGGGAAGGAAGTAGTTTGGCTATAGAAATAAATTGGGTAGCTAAGGAGGGGTCTGAGACATTTGGGTCAGGGCAGGGGTTGTATCTTTTGCTAGGATTGAAGAGGGTGGCGATACCATTCCAGAATTTTTTGGGGTTGGTCTTGTGGTTATTTTGAAGGATGGAGAAGTAGGATTTGTGGTTGGATGCAACAAGTTTTTTTACTTTGTTACATAGTAGCTTATATTCAGTCAGTATGGTATGGGTTTTATTTTTCTGGTAATGCTTCCAGGATTTGTCACAGAGATGCATAATGGTTTTAGTTTCTTTGCTTAACCATGGGACGGTTTTACTTTTAATTGTGGGATAGTTGTAAGGAGGAGGGAAGGTGACAAGCGAAAGTGGGAAGGTGATCGCTAAGTGTGTCAGGTAGGATACCGCTGTCAGAGATGTATTAGGTGTGGGAAACAAGAATCCAGACGAGTAGTACAAGAGGAGAAGTGTTTAGAAGGGCTTGTAGTGGAATTTATTAGTTGTAAGAAGTCTATGTTGCGTGGAGAAGTAGGAGATTGAATATCGGTCCAGTTAATATTAACGTCACCGAGGATTATGGTCTTGTTGATAATGTTAGAGGTGAACCAGGAGAGAATATCTTCAAGAATGGGGATATTTTCTCCTGGAGGAATGTAAAGAGTGGCTCTGCATATGTGTTTATTTTTAATCATCTGGAGGAGGGCCAGGGTTAGTTCGGCATTGGTGAATTGGGGTATGGGTTTGGTGAAGGGAGTAACTGTAAGGGAGGAGGAATAGAGAAAAGCTGTTCCACCACCTTTTTTGAGGGTCCTGTCATTTCTACCTATATTGTAGTTTGGGGGGGGGGGCTGATTTCAGGATCTTTTATGTGTGGCTTTAACCAAGTTTCAGTAATGGAAAGGATATCTAGGTGGTTATGTTGGAGCCAGGCATGGAAGTTTGGAATCTTGTTACATAAGCTTTGAGTATTCGGTGTGGTGAAAAGGAGGGATTTGCAGGATGAGGGGGGAGAGGGAAGTGATGGGTTTGAATGAAGAGAGGGACCAGGGTTTGGGTGAATTTCACCAGAAAGAAGTTTGGTAATAACTTGATGAATATGGGAAAAGAGGAATTTAGAGTGATTAGTGTCCTGTTTGAGAGTTGGGTGTTGTGTTATAGTACTCGTATTAGGGATTGGGGATGAGAGGCAGTGAACATGAATTAATTTATAAGGGAATAGGAGGTTGCTATTGAAGAAATAGAGATGAGGGGATATAGTGGTTGTGGGTGTTTAACATATGTGGGGTATGTAGAAGTTACCAACACAATGCATCTGAAATTCTCCAGGTGCAACTAACGCTAGGTAAGACTGCAATCCAAATTGTGGCTTGCTACAGATCCACCACCATGCCCCAAGATTCTCACTATACCTTTCTAAACATACTGGAAAATATTAAGATACAACCAAACACCCTATTACTAGGTGATTTCAACTACTCTGCCATTAATTGGGAAAACTACTCTGGTACCAACTCCTTTTCCCAACGGTTCTTGGAATTCATACATTCCAACGCCCTGGATCAACTAATCCATTGTCCCACCAGGGGCTCTAATATCCTAGACCTGGTCATTACCAACATGGGAGATAGATGCTCCACACCAGTAGTCAACCCCCTCATTGGTCAGGTCTGACCATAAGCAAATCACCTTTGACATCCACATCCCACCCCCACCCCCCAGTAAGGAAACCTCCTTAAAAAACTTCTCCAAAGCCAACTTCATGCTACTGAAGTCAGACGTGACCATCTTCACAACACCCACGCAGACGGGATCTGGAAGTTCGACTGCAGTATCCTACACTTAGGCACTGTATGAGCACAACCAATCGTGCATGAACCGTGCCATCCCAAATAGAACCAAGATGCTCTTCTCCAAAAAAAGGCAGCCAATCTGGTGGTCCCCTGCTATAAACAAACTATACAACAGAAGGAAGAAACTGTTGCAGAAAAGAAGAAAATCCCAGGATGCAAAAAACTCCCTCACCAGCCTCAGTAAGAAGCTGAGATCCCTCATAAAATCCTCAAAAGCTAGTTATGAAAATAAAATTGCCAAAGATTCCAAAGACAACCACAAGGCATTCTATAGTTATGTCAAGAATCTAAATGGCAATACTCAGATCTGCTCTGAGCTACAACAGAATGGCATTAAATATACTGATCCCAAGGATATGGCCCAATATCCTGGCAGATCGATTTAGTGCCAACTTCACCCCCCCCCTCTCACTCCCTAAAGGCCCCATCTCAATACCAAAAGATTGCCAAATTCCGATAATCACAGCCACACAGGTAGAAACCACACTCTCCAAAGCTAAGAATACAGCATCCATGGGACCAGATGACATCCGAGGCTGTGTACTACATGAACTACAAAATGAACTGGCACCTCACCTAAGTGTCATGTTTAATCATAGCCTCACCTCTGGCTTCATGCCCACTGAGTGGCGCACAGCTACAGTTATCCTGCTCCACAAGGGAGGATCCACAATGGATCCTGGGAACTACTGTCCCATCAGTCTAACAAGCTTGATCTGCAAGGGCATGGAACGCATTATCATGGAACTTATAAACAAAGACATTGGCAGCCTTCAAACACTGGACCCCACCCAGTTTGGGTTTGTGAAGGGCCGATCTTGTCTCCTGAATCTGATTGACTTCTTTGAATCAGTCTCCAGAGCTGTGGACGAGGGTAAGGCGGTCCACACAGCCTATCTGGACCTCGCCAAGGCCTTCAACACCATCCCCCACTCTGGAATCATAGATAAACTTACTAAGCTGGGCATAAAATCCTACATCACTCAATGGGTTGCCAACTGGCTTACTGTCAGAACCCAGACTGTAAAAGTAGCCGACTCCAAATCCAGCTCCAGACAAGTGACAAGTGGAGTACCTCAGGATTCAATCCTGGGACCACTCTTGTTTGGCATCTACTTCTCTGAAGTACAGGCCAACACTAAGGGACTCTGGCTAACAAAGTTCGCAGATGACTGCAAAATGGGAGCCATTATTGAATCCCCAAATGATGTGGATATTCTACAAAAGGGCCTTACAGAAACAGATGCCTGGTGCCAGAGCCATAGGCTCAAGCTTAATGCCAAGAAATGTATAGTTATCCCCTTTGGAAAAAAACATATACCCATGAATTACCACATAGATGGCAGGACACTAAACTTCGAAAGTGTGATGAGAGACTTAGGGACACAGGTAGACAGTGGTCTCACTTTCGGTAACCACATCGCCACAACAGTCAGGAAATCCTTCTATGTGGCACACCTCATCACTAAGGGCTTTTCATCCAGAAAAAAGGAGGTCATTGTCCCACTGTACTCATCCCTCATTAGACCCATTATAGAGTATAATGCCCCGTTTGGTATGTACCTCACAGGATATCTGCAACAGCTGGAAAGGCCACAGAAATACCTCACTAAAAGAATCACAGGCCTAAAGCAGATGCCATATGCTGACCGTCTAAAAAAAACTCCAGCTATACTCTGTGGCATATCGTCTACTCAGAGGCAATCTCTGCTTAACATACAAGGCCATGTCAAACCCTGAGCTGTTGGACATGCTCCACTTAAAGAAATCCCAATCCCTCAGAGCCACACACTCCAGGGATCTAAACCTTGTCATCACAATGAACAAAACATGCTGGAGGGATAGCTTCCTGACCCAGAGACTCCCCATACTCTGGAATTGACTGCCCATACATGTCAAGCAGAGCGCCTCCTTGGCCCTCTTCAAAAGGAACCTTGATGATTGGATGGGAGATAGGAAATTCACCCCGGGGATCATGTCAGTCGCCCTGCTAGACAGGGGTCCAGAGAAATATTGTGGGAAGAAATATCCAGGGAATTGTTATGGCTAGGCTTGCATAGGCCCTAGGGCCGATAGCCTAGTACCAACCTATGAACCTATATGAAAGGAGGGAGAATGGTTAGAATTTGAAGGACTGGTGAGAAGGTGAAGGTAGGTTAGGAAGAGAAGAAGAGGAAGGAGTACAAAGGAGGTGGGTTTTTGAGGCATAATGGTGTTTGAGTATTATGGTATTGGGGAAATTGTAGTAGAGTGTCTATGGGATTAGTCAAACTAGCTCTAAAGTTGAAGATAGCTAAGGGGAGTGGGGGGGGATTGTGTGGGTGGGCTGATGAGCTTGTGATTGGACCTTTTGGGTGCAGGAGTGGTGGAATGGCTATAAATGTGGACATTGAAAAAAGATTGGTATTGAGGTAAGATAAAGTCTTGCTTGTTAAAATATGCAGCAAAATCTGGAGAATTTTGGATTTTTGCCTGGAAGTGTTTACATAGATACTTTTATACCCCGAGCAGAGTCCAAAGATTTTTTTTCAGGTAGATGGCAAATGTTGGAGGTGTGATGGGGATGAAAAAGATAACAGAGAACATATGTTTTGGGAGTATAATGAGTTAGCAGACTTTAAAAATTCTCTACAGATTACTCTGCAAGGAATACTGGGTGAGCAGATGAGTTTAACTTAGGATTTTTTTAAGCTAGAATACAGGATCTGAATTGCTTAGACATACTAAAGCCTTGCTAAATTCTGGTGGCTTCCAAAAAAGCAATTACCAAAAAATAGAAATCAAAATCTAAACCAACTATAACTGAAGTAGTAAATATTGTAACAGAGATAAAAGAACAGGAAGTAGGATCTTTAGAAAAGGGTAGGAGTAAATTACATAGAACATTGGAAATTGTGGGAACAGTATATTCAGGAAAAATGTTTTGGAGGAGAAATGAGGTTTAAGAGAAGAGCAGGAATTGAATAGTTTATGTAATGTTGCTTAGCTTATATAATATATAACGATTGATGTGCATTATAATGTTTGTAAATGTGAATGTGTTACTATGGTGTGATTAATTTTATATAAATGTAAGTTTACCTCTGTCACAATTGATCATTCAATAAAGATGTTTAAAAAAGATACACTGTAGACATGTTCTAACTTCCCAAAATCGTATTCCAAAAAGAACTGCTTACCACGTGACATGCTGATCACTTTCCAAGGCTAAAAACACTGCATCAATGGCCCCAATAACATTCTAGGATGTTTAATAAATAGCATGAAACATGAGCTCTCTGGTCAACTTGAATCACTTTTCAACCGGAGCCTTCAGTTAGGTTTTGTGCCCAAGGAATGGAAGATGACTACAGTCATCCCCCTGCACATAGGAGGTCCAAACACTGATCCGGGTAACTACATGCATATAAGTCTTAACAGCCTCATATGTTAGGCCATGGAAAGAATCATCATGGACATAATAAATGAGGGCATAAGTAACCTGCAAACGCTGGACCCATCACAGTTCAGCTTAGTTAAAGGAAGGTCCTGTCTATTAAATCTGGTAGATTTGTTTGACAGGGTCACCAAAGCTCTGGATGAAGATAAGACTGTGCAAACAACTTGCCCCCCTCCCCCAGGCATTATAGACAAGCTCACTAATTTAGGTATAAACCCTTTTATCATCCACTGGATAGCCAGCTGGTTCACTGATAGGATCCAGGAGGTCAACATAGGTGAGGCCACTTCCACTAAGAGGCCAATCACTAGCAGAGTCCCCCAGGGCTTGGTACTGGGCCCGCTCCTTTTTGGCATCTGTTTCTCTAAAACAGAAGCAAATGCTAAAGCTTTATGACTAAATTTGCAGATTATTCCAAGCTGGGGGTTATCAATTCCCCTGCAGACACTAGCATTCTTCAAGAAGGTCTATCTCTGCCTAAGGAATGGTGCCAAAACCATGGTTCTCAAACTCAATGCTAAGAAATGCATAATTATACTCTTTGTGAGATCAACCATCCTGCCTAATTACCATGCTGATAACATACCCTTAAGAGTTGACCCAGTGGTCAGAGATCTGGGTACGCACATAGACAATAGCCTTGCCTTCAACCACCATGTGGCCACAGTGGTGAGGAAGTCCTTTTATTTTCTACAACTTATAAGTAAACGCATGGCATTTAGGTCCAAAGAGGTTATTATCGTACTGTACTCCACCCTTATTAGACCAATGATAGAGTGCAATTTGATAAAAATTCAAAGAGGGATATTACAGGGTGACACTTTGTCACCGCTGCTCTTAACCCATTATGCTGTCTACTTAACAGATTAGGTCATGGCTACAATTTGGCCCCCAGAAAACAACAAAGTATAAAGACTTCCCATCTTCTTTTTGTGGATGATTTAAAACTGTATACTTCATCAGATGAGGAACTGAAAGCACAGCTGCAAGTGGTCAAAACTTTTTCAAAGGATCTAAGAATGTCATTTGGCCATGATAAATATGCAAAAGCAACATTTAAAGCAGGAAAACTGCAACACCAAGAAAACATCAGTCTGGGACAGGAATGTGATATAAAAATAGTTGAGCAAGATGGAGTCTATAAATATTTGGGAATTAATGAAGGATCAACAATAAAACATGAACAAAAGTGAATAAAACTTAGGAATATTTAAGAAGACTAAAATTAATATTGAAAACAGCATTGACTTCTAGGAACAAAGTCCAAGCTGTAAATCAATTTGCTCTTCCTGTCCTAACTTACAGTTTTGGAGTGATTGACTGTCGGTTAGACAGGAAAACAAGAAAGATGCTTCATGCTTATCAAATGATTTATAAAACATGAGGAGAATAAATTTAAGATTATTTCCCTGCTTAGCAGAAGTATATCAGTGTCAAATGAGAATGGAAATCAAACCAGAAGTAGATAAAAATCAGGCAGCAACAAAAGAAAGATTGTAAGGTGAAGGATCAGATGAGAAAGCAAGAAATGTGGAAAAATGCATAAATACAGTTGAAAGTATAGAAAACGTTTGGAAACACCCTCATGTTGATCATGATCAAATCTAGTAATGGTTAAGGAGAGGTAAATTTAACCCAAAAGATGAAAGGTTAATATTGGCAGCAATGTAAATTCACGGAACCAGCTGCCAACAACTGAAAAGTCAAAAGTAAAGCTGAAACCAAGTTCGTAATGGATGCACAATAAATGAAATCCGAAGCCAGAAGTAAAATTACTTCTTTAATAGACCATAAATTCAACAAAGTAGTTTGGATTAAGCGCTTTCATCCACACTAAAGTGGACTTCATCAGAATACTTAACATTATGTACTAGCTGTTATTTAAAGACTTTTTGGTGCCAAATTCCGCCAGTCTTACAAATTTAAAGTAACATGGTATCAATTTCCATCATGTTGACCATTCATGAAAATTACAATGTTAACTTGCATTCCCTATCAATTCATTCGTAAACTTGATCAAAAATTATAATAAAATAGAAAAACATACAATATATATATAATTAATATAGTATAAAAAATACCAGCAATATAGTCTAATGCGATTAATTTCTGTTAAATAATTCCATAAAAAAATATATAAAACATTTGTTAAAATCAATTGAATAAATCTATATGAAAAATCTATATGAAAACTCTGACTGTGTTTTATCTAATATTGGACTGAGGATCACAATTCAGAGACTAAATATATATACTGCTCAACAAAGTTTGTATATATAAAAATAAATATAAATATCCATCCTGTCATCACATAGAAAATGTATGACAAAAATGTGAGTATATATATTTAGTCTCTGAATTGTGATTCTCAGTCAAATATTAGAATACAGTCATAGATTTTTCATATAGATTTATTCAATTGATTTTAACAAATGTTTTATATATTTTTTATGGACGTATTTAATCGAAATTCATCGCATTAGAATATATTGTTGGTATTTTTTATACTTTATTATTTATATATGTATTGTATGTTTTTTTATTATAATTTTTGATCAAGTTTACGAATGAATTGATAGGGAATGCAAGTTAGCATTGTAATTTTCATGAATGGTCAACATGATGGAAATTGATACCATATTACTTTAAATTTGTAAGACTGGCGAAATTTGGCGCCAAAAAGTTTTTTTTAAATAACAGCTAGTACATAATCTTAGATGTTCTGATGAAGTCCACTTTAGTGTGGATGAAAGCACTTAATCCAAACTACTTTGTTGAATTTATGGTCTATTAAAGAAGTAATTTTACTTCTGGCTTCGGATTTCATTTATTGTGCATCCATTACGAACTTGGTTTCAGCTTTACTTTTTGACTTTAATATTGGCAGCCCAAGAAAGTGGACTACTTACACGTTTGTTTACAAAGTTCATTGAACATGGAGAAACAGACAAATGTAGTTTTTTTTAAACAGAATTGGAAACCGTCCCACGTCTTGTTGCTTGTTATGATATGCTAATGGCAGAAGGACTGTATACTGAAAGGTATAGTAATGTGACAAGACTGTTGCATTGGGGATTTTGCAAACATGATAATATTGAAGTTGCTTAAAACGCTGGAAAGATGAGCCGCAAAGCATTATAGAAAATGATGAAGTTTATTTATTTATTTGACATTTGTTAAATGGGTTAGTCTGACTGGCCAGCAGCCCTTTTTCAGCGGAGGACCGAGGAGAAAAGCTCCAGTATTACAAGTAAAACAGAAGGAAAAAAAGTTATATTATTACAAGTGAAAGAAGTAAAAAAGTTACATCTATAGATAAAATGTGTCAAAAAATAACAGAGTAACATACAATTAAATAGAGTGACCAAGTCAAACATGATAAAAAGGTCACAAGCATGTAGTCAAAGAGAACAAATATGTTATAATGCAGATTATATACAAGAGATGACCACAGAGCAAACTCAGGGTACCAAGTTCCAAAATCTAAGAATACAGCACTGAAAGCTATAAGTGTTACTGTCTATAAGTAGGAGTTTAAAAGCAGTTAGCAGAGAAAGGAGGGAGAAGTTGGAAGTTACTGCAGTAGCATTGGAGGAGGCTAAGGTAGATTATGCTGGGTCATTACATAAGCATGACCATGATTTAAGGAGGCTGTCTTGTAGTGATATTTTGAAGGCATTAGTGTTGGGGATTGATCTTACACTTGGTGGTAATTTATTCCAAACATTTGTCACAGAGTGGCTGTAGAGGAGTTTGCCAATATTTGTATTGGGCACATAAACTTGCAGTAGGTGCTGTTGAGAGCTATGGACTGAGCAGTTGGATGTATAGGGTTGGAAGAGAGTACAGAGTAAAGTACAAGATGAGGGTTTATATAGGATAGAATGAGCCAGGATTTGTTGGTGAAATGCCTGCCACTGAAGGGTTTTTAAGGATGGCAGTGGTGACAGAGATAGGGTTGATTAGTGGCAAATCTTGCAATTTTATTATAAGTGAGTTCCAGTTTAGCAGAGTGGGGAGTAAGAAAACTTGTGCAAGAGAGAGAAACATTTGTGATGCATTTTTGGGGTCTATATTATATGTTCGAAAACGCTGAACATCAAACACCTCTTCAGCAACCCTTAAAAAGAGAACTTGCAGTTCAGTGAAAGCCTGAATCAGTGATTTTTTTTCCCCTGGGAAAGAAATTGCTTGGCTGTCCTAATGAGTTTGCCCTTTTCCCCACTGTGGTGCAATCTTGGAGTTGGTATATTTATAGCCCCCCACATTCGGGGTTGTGGGAGGTGAAGATCTCCCACTTTGTAATGTTAGAAGTTATGTTCCATTTTGTATGGGGCAAGCGATTTATTTTTCCCAGGGAAAACAAATAATTGATTCGGGCTTTCACTGTAATTGCAGTTTGCTCTTTAAGGGTCACTGAAGAGGTGTTTGATGTTCAGTGTTTTCGAGGATGTAATATAGACCCCATTTTGTGTGTCTGTAGAGCAGGCCTAACTTTTGATGAGTCTTTTTGATCCACTGCTGTATGTGGAGATTGAACTTTAGTTGGTCATCTATAATAACTCTAAGAAGTTTTGTGTGAGGCTCAACAGAGGTGGTAGTGTTGTTAAGGGAGGAGACAGTAAAGTTAGTTTTGTGATGTTGGAGAGATTTAGGGGGGAATTGGAGAAGTTTAGTTTTCGTATGGTTTAGTAAAAGGTGGTGGGATATTAGCCATTTTTCAACTGAGTAGAGAGACTCTTGGGTGAGGGTGTGAAGGTGGGTAATATTGTCTGAGCAGGAGATGATTGTTGAGTCATCAGCATATTGTATTACAGAAGAGTGAGGACATGAAGCATAGAGTTCGTTAGTAAAGATATTAAACAAAAGGGGCCCAAGGATGGAGCCTTGTGGCACCCCTGTTTGTACTGGTAGGAAGGGAGAAGAATTAGATTGTCATTTAGCAGACTGTAATCTATTGGACAGGTATCACAAATTCATAGCCCTAAGTTTAAGCACACTGCTGATGGAAATAATGTAATTTAAACCACAAACAACACTGGAATTACTTTTAAGTTGCCAACACGTCACAAAACTCAAACATGTTGTTAATGACCCCCTTCTAGGGTTAAAGTTGCCAACACATTTATAAAATGTACTATAAAAACACAAACTTCTTAAAATTATTACAAACTAAACTGTTTGTATAAAACACTATGTTTTTTACTTTTTTAATGTCATAATAATGTCTTGGATTCTTTCCTTTAGTTTCTGAGTCGTTTTGGTTAAGTAATTAGCAGGGCAGGAAACACACTGTACAAGGTACACAATCATAGAAGATTCAAAGTTCCCTCTGCAGGGACAGAGCAGAGTCCCGTTGAATCCTTCAACACTAATGCATGGTCTTTCATGAATGTAATGATATTGCTTGAAGTGACCACATTTGGTCATTTTTTTGTGCTTACTTAAAAGGGTAGTCTGCTCAGATTCAAGTAAATTTCTGATGTTCCGACCTCTACTGAAAACTATGGAAAAGCCACTAGCTTGGCCTTCATTTCTTCAGTGAAAGTTACATTCTAATTGTCATGGAAAGTATTCACATATCTGTAGGAGTCACAAGCATTGGGTAACACAAAGGACAGATTGTGGTGTAAATTCTTGTCGTAGGTAGAATTAATGTCTTGAGAAGTAGTCCCAGCTGTAGTGGTTGGTTTTGCATAAAAGGCAATATGACTGTGAATCTTGGTCTGGGTTACTTGTTCTTTCTTTGTACTTTATTATTTTTTGTCATGAGCTACATATATTTTCAAGCCTTTGTTTTCTCATTTGACTGCAATTAATATTTTTGGTTCATTCCCGACATCTGGCAATTGCCTGTTTGGAGATTGCATGCTCTCACTGTGTCTCTGTGGCATTCCTCCCACCTCCAAAAAAACACGCTGAGTGTTTTCATGTCAGACTCGCCAATGAATGAAGCTTTGGGCAGCAGCACAGACTCTTCATGGTGCTCTATGGGGGTAAGAGTTGCATAGACCAACTGCTTTGAGCATCTGCTGTGGTGCACAGTATCCTCAAGACAGGAAAAATGGATCACAGACTGCTTGCCGTGGCAGGGCCAGACACACACTGGTGTAAATTATGGCTCTAGGTGATTCAGTCATGTTGACTAATGTCACCAAATGGGCATGGGTATTTGCCAATGATAAGTGGGTTGAGGACCTGGCCAACTCCGACCTATGTGGGGGACCCATGCTAATGGTTGGAGGGGTGTATGTGCCCCTATTGACCAGTGTGTGCTTGCAATAAAACCCCGGCAGCCCTGGGTCAATAAGCTACTGGCCTCCTGGTATCTAGTTATCCCACTTGGGTTATCTGGGATAGCTTTGTTGAGAGAAAACTGGACATAAAACTAATCCGCTTGAAAAACATGAACTAAGAATAGCTGTACTCAATGTAACTTCACTGACTAGATGGATCTTGAAAGTGGATGACGTGATGGTATGGAGGAGGGTGGACATCCCATGTATCCAAGAGACAAGATGATAGGGCAGTGCCACTTGTCTTGGAAACCAGAGTCTACTACTTAGGAAGAGGACAGGCTAGAAATGGTGTAGGAATTGTGGTGAGAGGCTTCAGAAGGCAGTGTGGAATGTCATCAGAATCAGTGTTACTCATGGCAATCAGACTACATCCTAATGATAGGACAATATTCATAATTTCAGCTGATGCCCCACAGCAGGTTTATGATATTGAAGAAAAGAGTACATTCAGACAGCAGTTGGAGGACCTATTAGATAAAGAGGGACAACGAGTTGGAACTGATAATGGGTGATTTGAATGCACATATTGGGGCAGACAGAACAGGGTATGAGGGTTGACTGGGTCCACATGGATGAAGCAACAAGAATATAGAAAGAGAGGCCATTCTAGACATCTCTCTGGGAAATGGCTTGTTAGTAGTTAATGCATGGTTCAGAAAGAGAGACAGCTACAAGATCTCATATAAGAGTAGCAAACATGCAACTCAGGTAGACTTTCTCCCAGAAAGGAAAGGGCACTGGGGTAGAATCTGTGATTGCAGAGTCATCCCTAGTGAAACAGTCGGCTCACAGCATAAACCACTGTCTGCCACAATCAGCTGCAAGCAGTGGGCAGAGAGGGTCAACAGAGACCAGCCTGAAGACCTAGAAGTTGACTGGAGAGAAAGTACAATACTTCAAGGAATTACTGAGGTCTCTAGCACCCCAAGAAGAGGATGAAATAGGTAAAGTTGAAGAAGAAGACTGGCAGTGCCTCAAAACACCATGTGTGAAGACTACAGAACAGATATGTGGCTGATCCAAATATAGAAATAAGGTCCATAAGGAAATCTGGTGATGGAATGCAGACATCCAGGAAGTCATCAAAAGAAAGGAGTGCAGGAAAAAGTGGGAGATAGAAAAGACAGACCAGGAGAAGAAGGAATACAGGTTAGCTAACAAAGAGGCTAAGAAAGGAGTTGCAATAGCAAAGAGCAGGACATTGAAGGCACCCCACCATTTTCCGGAAAGTGACTCATTGGTGGTACAAAGAAACTATATCAGGTTGCAAAGCAAAGATAATAAGATAAGAAGATAGTCAGACACCCTTCATAAGGGATTCCAGCAGTAACATGATTACCACTCCACACAGAATCAAATGCAAATGGAAGTATTTCCAGCAGCTTCTGAATGAAGAAAATCCCACAGAAGCTGTACTGCCCCAGTCACAGCCTATGATGAGAGAAGAATAAGAGCCCACCCTAGAGGAGGTAAGAACAGCACTAAGGAAAATGATGTCAGGGAAAGCAGCAGGCTCAGAAGAGGTCACAGCAGATATGATTGGGTGCAATAGTGGAGAAATGGCTCCTGAGAGTACTCATAGCAGAGTGGAGATAATGGCGTATCCCAAATGACTGGAGAATAAGCATACTCATTCCAATCTACAAGAACAAAGGGGGCATCCACAACTGTGGGCAGTACAGAGGTATCAAACTCCTTTCACATTGCATGAAAGTTCTGGAGAGAGTGACTGATAAATGGATACGCATAGTAGTAGAAAGTAAGATGGGATATGAGCAATTCAGATCAGGATACAGAGCATCTGTCCCAATGTTTGCAGTGAGATAGATAGTTGAGAAGAAGCTAGAGATAAGCAAAGAGTCCATTTGGGCATTCCTAGATTTGGAGAAAGCATATGACAGAGTCCCAAGAAATCTGATTTTGGCAGTCCTGTGGTGGTTTAAAGTCCCAAAAACATTGGTAGAATTAGTACAGACTATGTACAAAGATCCAGTGGCCCAAATATGGACAGTGTGTTCGTAGGAAATGTGTTTGGACTTGCAGAAGAGTTCACAGTGGGAGTGGGGTGTTCATCAGGGTTCAGCTGTGAGCCCACCGCTGTTCATACTGGTGATGGATAACATTAACAAACAGGTCAGAGGGGACAGATCAACAGAGTTGCTGTATGCAGACAATGTGACATTACAGGCAGACTCTGAACAAAAATTTCAGTAAGGGATAGAGGGTGTGTAATGTAAAACTGAAGGCACATGGGATGAAACTAAGTACAGATAAGACAGTGGTAATGGTAGCAAATTGGGGAAATCGGAAGAAGCTGAGAATTGAGATAGAAAGGAAGATAATGGAAGAGGTTAACAGCTTCAAGTATCTGGGTGGTGGTTGAAGAGAAAGGAAGTCTGATTGAAGAGGTCAAAGCTAGAATCAGAGGGCCTGCAGCCAACTGACATAGAGTGCCTGGTAAAGTATATGACAGAAGAATACCAAAGAAGCTGAAAAGTTAGGTGTACAAAAGAATGGTGCAAACAGTACTAGTGTATGGTACAGAAACCTGGGCAGTAAAGGCGGAGCAGATGATGAAGCTAGAGGTGATGGAAATAAACTGCCAGAGACAGGTGGTAGGATGCACACTGTGGGACAGATGAAGAAATGAAGACATGAAAGCAAAAGCCAAAGTAGCTCCAATTGCAGAAAAGATCAAAGAGAACAGATTATGGTCGTTCAGGCATATGTGCAGAAAAGCAGAAGACAATCTGGAAAAGATGATTTGGGACAGACAGGAAGAAAGTAATAGGAAATGAGAGCATCCAGCAAAGAGTTGTATGGATTGTGTGAAAGAAAATCTGTGACAGAAAGGCATGAGTGTCAAAGACGGCAGGAGTGTGGCATTGACCCTATTGAGATGGTGTCAGTTAACATGACACCCCAACCCCATGTAGAAAAAATGGGTTGATGATGTAACTAATGTTAAAAATCAAACCTTGGATACAGCTTTTGTTTCTTCCTTATAATATAAGACTGACTTTCTTTTCTTACTGATGTTTTTACTTTTTTGTTCATGCCTCCCCTTTATTGTGATCTTATTCAATTGATGCATTTTAAACTGGAGTCACTTCTCTTTTGAAATTATTTTACATTTTCTTGTGTTATTAGTAATTATGAAATTGCCCAAAAATGTAGTTATTCTTTAAGCAGTAGTTCATGAGTCTGTGATAAATCTGCTGAACTCCACATTTCTGCTATTTGTAGTTCTTTGCCTCATCTATATCTCACTTTTCAGACCATACTTCTGCAGACTGCATAATAGGTTCTGCACTGCTAGTTATGCCTTATGCAAATACTTGTTAATTTGTTTTCCAAGGTTTTGTAACCTGTTACACCTAACTTGTTTAGACATATTCATGGAATTTAGCAAATCCATATACTGACCCTTACAGTTCCTTCTGAAAGTATCTTTTTCAAGCATTCATAAATGCTCATGACCCTTAGGAAACATCTCTCTTCCCCTATAAGATCACAATCATTATACCATTCTAACTAGTATCAACATGCAGCATGGCTGGATTTTGCATATTATATTATTTTAATTGTAGAAAAGTCCAGCGTGCTATACACCAGCGGTATAAGAGCTTCAGCCAACAAAATCACCAAAATGATATGGTACAATATAGATAAAGCAAAGGTAAAGCAGCCCACAGCAGGAATAATACATAAAAAGTTCTGTTTATTTAAAATGTTAGTGCTTTCACGGCTATTATTGCCCACTTCATCAGACAATGATACAAAGAATTAAAACCACATTCTCTTATTAAAACGGACTTCAACCAGTGAGACACAACCATCAATTAGTCAACTAATCAACTCATCAGTTTATAGCTGTAACACTTTCTCATAGTTACCTATAAAAATACAAACTGATATTTCCTAAAAAAACAATACGGACATAAATAAATTGAACTATAACAAACACATACATATGTATAAAATATAATACATACAAATATGTGTATAAAAAACAGTACATTCATCTGAACACTCTATTTTTAAGTGCAGGCTTGATACAAATTTTATCATTCAGTCCTTTCTCTTTATTACCTCTCATCCTGATAATCCATTTTAGTTCACTTGTTTCTACCCTATTTTCTAAGTCACCTTCCCATATACTTTCTGTAATAGTTTCAATTACTTGAAATTTGATTTTATGTTCTGGTCCATTTATATGGACATGTTTGGCTAAAGCATTAGTACATATCAAGTGATTGATGTTATATATATGCTCACATATTCTGTCTCGCAGTCTACGATCGGTCTTGCCGATGTAGAATGCTGTACAAATCTAACATACAGCCAAATAAACTAAGTGACAACTTTCATAATTTGCAGATTTGTACTAATGCTTTAGCCAAACATGTCCATATAAATGGATCAGAACATAAATTTAAATTTCAAGTAATTGAAACTATTAGAGAAAGTATACGGGAAGGTGACATAGAAAATAGGGTAGAAACAAGCGAACTAAAATGGATTATCAGGATGAGAGGTACTAAAGGGAAAGGACTGAATGATGAAATTTGTATCAAGCCTGTACTTAAAAATAGAGTGTTCAGATGAATGTAGTGTTTTTATACACATATTTGTATGTATTATATTTTATACATATGTATGTGTTTGTTATAGTTCAATTGATTTATGTCATTATTGTTTTTTAGGAAATATCAGTTTGTATTTTTATAGGTAACTATGAGAAAGTTACAGCTATAAACTGATGAGTTGATTAGTTGACTAATTAATGGTTGTGTCCCATTGGTTGAAGTCCATTTTAAAAAGAGAATGTGGTTTTAATTATTTGTATTATTGTCTGATGAAGCAGCAGTAATAGCCGTGAAAGTGCTAACATTTTAAATAAACAGAACATTTTATGTATTATTCCTGCTGTGGGCTGCTTCACCTTTGCTTTTTCTATATATTATTTTAATGTCTGTGCCTGTGTAACTAATTTCTAGAGCATTTCAAAATAATTTCTTGTTGCTAGCTCCATTCCTAAGCTGCATCATGCTCTCTAACAACTTTCTTAGAGGTTGAGTTATCTCTGGCATAATAAGTACAAACTTTGCAAGGTGTTGCATAATTACAAGAAACCTATGAAATTGTCTTCTTGCCTTGGCATTTGCAGAACTAGCTTCTCTTTTTTCTAGATTAGGCTCCAATTGTCTGGCACACAAATCATGTTTTTCAAACTTGTCACTCTTATTTACATTTGCTGTTGTTTAACCTGAAATTACACTGTATCAACATATTCAAAATTTGTATCCATCTCTTGTACTGCTTTTCTTGTGCCTGACCCTACATTTATAGGTCATTGATTATGTTTTCAGATTCCTCCAAGCATTCAATTATTTGTATGACACTCTGTGGAGTATCTTTTGTGTTGATGAAATATCAGAAGGAAATTGAAGGTATTTGTACCTTCCTAATGGTACATTAAATATACTCATTTTAGAATTGTATTCATCTAGCCTTATTTGCTGGAAACTCTAGTCTGTATCTAGAACTGAAAAAAGATGCAGATGGCCATTTTGGGACAAAGTAATTATAAACAATAATGCTGTATATTAAATATTTTATAAAGATCTTGTGGATCAGAATAAATGCAAATCTAGTCTTCTTTACAACAATGTCCATACTATTCTCCAATTTTGTTTGCTTAGGTTGCTTCATAATGACATCAAAACCTTTTGTTTTCCTTAATTTCAGTTATACTCTCATCAAGGGAACAACTGGTATTTCATTAGACCACAAACTATTTTGACTGTAACATAATTTATTTGATAGCCAAGTATTTACCTAAGAAGCTATCAGTCTGCAGACCACTACAAGCCTAGCCAATAACCAGAGGTCAGAATCAAACCCTGTACCTTGTATCTGTGAGGTGAAGACTTTAAAGATTAAGCCAAACCTTCTTCCTGAGGTGATGTGGTATGATATTCTCCAGGCATACTTCCCAAGCCTTTAAATTAAGGCTGTAAATATTTCAGCATTGTCATGCAGGATATCATTGCCATGGCTCAGCTTTGTGATGCATTCTGTCCACATGCAGCCACTGTTTTCATACCAAGAATTTGTTTACCATTCATAGCTTCTCATAAGACCAAAATATTAGGAGCATTTATTTTTTTAAAGTTTGCATTTTAAAAAAGAATGTGCTTTCCAATAACATTCTGACAGTTTAGCTGTTTTTGACCATTAGTACCACATGGTGGCTTTGGATATATTAATATTGTGCAGAACAGCTCCCTGTTCTGAGCTAGCTAGCTGCAAAGGTTTATAATTATACTTAGACAAAATGTGATAATTTGCACCAGTGTCCAGATTAAATTCAACATTATTTCCAATAATTTCCAGTACTTCTTTTTCAGCAGTTTGGTGTAGATTTTGAATCAGTGCTTCAGATGCCATAAAATAATTTTCAGGCATCACTTTAGTAGTACCAAAAATGGCTTATTGTCATATTTCATTTCAACAATATAAGTATTCTTTTGAATATGTTTATTTAGCTTTTAATAATGTGCGTTTTTTGCTATTCTTAGTTGGTCTTTTCCTACACAGATTCTTCAAGATTTATTAAATGGAGGTTGTCTTCCTGATATGGTTACAGCCTTACCTACTGCAAAAGACACGATTTTTTGTACTATGTTTTCTCTGACCTCCTATTTGGATTCTTGTTTGACTCTGTCTTTCGTATTTTCAACAATTGCAACACATCCTGACTTTATTTCTCATTTTTGCCTTTTTGACTCGCATTTTACCTTACAAGTACCATTTTCATTGGGTTATTCTTTTAAATGTGTCCTTGTAATCTCTTTACCACAGCTTTTTATGAGATCAGGTCTGTTTCCTTAATAGCCTGATCCTTGTTTCATCATTTTTCTTGTACTATAAATTATTATTTATCTTATTAATGAATCATGCAACTCACCAAAGTCACAGTCCTTGGCTCCACTTTTCAGTGCAAGAGCATAAGCATATAGATATATACACTTGGCAGAAGCTTGTGTTCTTCTAAAAACAATTGGAAAATTCTGGGCTCACAATAATTCCTCTGGCTGTATAATGGCAAACTAGCAAGACTGAAGTAGCATGATGTGGCTTAGAGTTGATTAACAATCTAATAGGACCCAATTAATGTGATGAAAGTGAACTAATTAGGGAACGTGCTAGCAAAAACCCCACTGATTGCATACAGAGGTGAATTGCATGATGACAGTCACATGACCTGAACAGTCAAGTAGCATGCATTCCTTACACTCAGCCTATAGGCTACACTGAGGTAACCCGCATCTTGCTTTTTGTGCTATGAAACACCCATTCCTGTTTGACTTTCTGTTTCTTTGGAAAACCAGTGTCTTTACAAACACATGCACCAGAGACCTAAATCTACACCAACAAATAAACAAAATTTGCTGGAGATATAGGTTCCTATCTCAAAATATTCCCAGCCTGTGGAAAAAGGTACTACTTTAGGTCAAATTAAGTACTACTTTGACTGCATTTAAGGATAGACCTGTTAATTGGATGGGCAGACACAAATTTATACCAGGATTGTCATGCACAGCCCTGCTCAGTTTGGGAGGTGAGCACTATTAAGTGATTAAAATGGTGGCAAATAAATGCCTGGTAAGCTGTCATGGTGTTTGGAATATAAATTACATAATAACCTGACTCTGTGTAGCCTGTGCAACCAACATTTTACTACAAAATTGCTCTATAATACCTCTAGGTGCCATGACACAGCTTAACACACCCATGTGTTCACAAGAGTCAGTGCCCACCCAGGCATGTGCAATGCACTTTGTGGTCTTTTATGCATGTGCATGGGCATGCAAGCCTCATAAAACAGCCTTAGTCCAGTATGTATTGCATAAAATGTGCAGTTCAGAAACAGTTACCTTTGATTAGCTCATGAGCATAATTTTAGCACTAAGACCATTGAAACTGCATGATAACTACAGCTGTAGCAATGCAGGTGCTCATCAAGATACAGACATTTGGTATTGCAGAGATAAGGATTTGGAGACTGCTGAGTACTCATACAGGATTCAAAGATATGCAATTGCTGTGGTAAGTGTCCAGAGGATATGTGGAGAATATATGTGGGTAATGTCACCACTTTTCTGCCGTTGTTGTACTTGCTGTAATGGGATTGGTCAACATCTGACTCCTGAGTGGGAGCTAGGGCTGCAGGATGCTGTGTTATTCAGCTATGCAGTTAACTGCCACAGTGTTCTAAGGGCAGAATGAAGTATTTGTGAATGTCACAGGGGGGATACTGGCCATATGGGGGGGGGGGATTTTCAAAATGAACCTATCTTTTGTGGTTGCCCCCAAAGGCAACTATATGGATTGAGGAGTAATAAATGTGTAACATACTGTGGCAGGCTGGGGGTTGTCTTAATGACATTTATATGCACTGTGCTGCTTGTTGGGGTAACTGCAGGGTGTGCATGTGATACACCTAGGGATGGCTTGCACTGGACCCTTAGACTTTCTGTTCTGCTGAACAACTACAAAGCTAGGGAACACACACCACTACCACAATGTCACTGTACCTGTTGTTTGTTTGCTACTGTTTGTCCTGGGGAGGGGGGAGAAAAAGGCAGACATAGGTAACAGATGCTGCAGACCGCTGCCAAGGGGGTTAGACAGGGTATAAATGCACACAGTTATAGCCATCCACATTTGTGGTGGAGGACACGTATGATGGTATTGGTCATGCAACACTGGCCACATGCATGGATGCAGTGACATACACACACACACACACACACACACACACACACACACACACACACACACACTGCCATGGCAGGTTTCAGAGATGGATACTGCAGTGTGGTGTAGTAGAGGCACACCCATGATTGACTACAGATAGCTGCCCCGGTGTATTGATGGGTTGGGAGTTGCACATCCTGTGCTCAATGTGGATTGTGGGGTGGAGGACTGTATTGTGACTATGGCAGACATCACTGGCCAGCCACTTACCATATGTATATCTTAACATTTACAAACCAAGATGGTTCTAAAAGAATGTAAATGAATGGAGAAGTTATCCTAGGTAGGTACTGATATGCTGTTGCAGGCCCTCAATGAACACAGCTGACAGATGCTCTTAACTGAAAAGAGCAACCACACTTTCAGCGATTATGTATGCTGGGACCTTGTTGCAAGTATAAATGCTGTCAGTATGCATAGTAGATTGCTATATAAGTGTGCCATAGGGTCATCAACATATTTCATCATGCCCACAGCAAAGTAACCAGCCTTGCATGGGAGAGAATGTTCATGGGTGGAGAACTCCCAACATGGAGGAGTTGCTGGCATCTTCTGTCTGGAGTCTTAGTCCGCTTACTCACACTGGGTGAACAACTTGATATTGGAGTGGAACTGCAGTCACCACCATGGAAGTTAGGGGGGATTCTCCAGGTGGATATGCCCTTGCATATGTATCATGTAGTACTGCATGCCAGAACCAGAACTGGACACAAAATGAATATTGTCAAATCATTCCTTCATGCATTTCAGGGTTTCAGCTACTACAGGAGTCTGCATAAGGTACTTGGACTTCTGCCATGCTGTTTTACAGCTGCTGCAGCACTGGAATCTGTGGTTGTCACAAAGTAGCACTGATTCACTAAGGTGGTTTTGTCTGCCCTCACAAGTGAATCGATCTGTGAGTTTTGCCCAGTGGATGTCAGCATGTCTGACAGTAGAGAAATACCTGAGTCTGATGATGCACATCTACAAGCAGTCCATGGTTACAATACCACTGTTAGGCACAAGTACCATGGTGGGCATGTTTGTTTATTTTTTGTCTTCAGTTGACAGGAGGGTCTGACTGGGCAAAGCCCCTGTCAGTGGAGGCCTGGGGAGAAAAGCTACAGATTACATTCATTTGAACAGGCAGTTAAAATGAACCAAAATTAACAATACATTATGCAGTACTGAGGAATATTTAACTTAAGGTAACTGTTTAAAATCTTGGGACTTGCATTGATAGGTCCTGACATATGGAGATGAATGGCTGAAAATCCAAACTTACATATACTTAGTCTAAGGTTACCATTTCTCATAATATTTTCTTTTTTAAGAAGTATGGTGATCCTGGAGTTGGTATGTATAAGTTTGAGGGTAGGGGGTCTTTCCCCTTGCAAAAAAGGAAGTCTAAAGAAGAGTTGGTGATCTATATTTGCTCTTCTCTTAGTACTTTTGGTCTTAATTTTTACTGCATCTTTAGAATCGGTAATTTGGGCCTCGAGATTTATTAATATGTAGCCATAATTAGCAGGTGATCACCATGTTAAATACATTGTATAGAATTTACCAGACTACAGGTTAGTTAATTAATGAGATACATAAGAAATTAGGGAGTAAACAGATTTCAGCTGTAGTCTTACATGCGTGCTCAGACAGAAAAGGTTTGACATATTCTCTCTTCCACAGACAGCAGTGAGGGGCAGCATGCTAGTGACTGGCAATGCCTTGGCTCCCCTCCTCTACCTAAGCTGAATGCCTTCAAGACCATTCTATGGCAGTCTGTTGTAATTCTGAAGCTCATAAGAGATAGCCCCAGAATTACAAAAATGTCTGACAATACAAGAGAATAGCAAATGTCAAACATTACTGTTCTCCTTCAGAGTTGTTTTTTTGCAGGATAGCAAGCTCTCCTCCACAACTGACATAGAGGACAAGCCTGTCACACTCCTGAACTGATATATATATATATACAAACTCTGAGATCACCACTCCTCGGAGAAAAGGAAATATTACAAGATATTCCAATTTTGGACTTACTATATACAAGTTTGCATTTTCAGTCATTCAGTCTTTCTCTCCCAGGCTCACGCTAATGAGTCTCTGAATGTCAAATGGTTACCCAGTTACACATTGGTTGAGTAGAGTAATCATACAGTGAAAAGCTAATACCACTGTGGCCACAGATAACATTAGAGAGGGATTTGCCTATTTAAGTAGCATTTTTGAAAGGTGTCCTGGGGGGTTTATGTCTTCCAGGAGCATGTGTGCTGTCACATGCCAGGGGCAGCACCATTCACATGACCATCCGTCCTCAATTACCAGTGTGGAAAACTATCATGTAATGGTTAAGGGATGGCCTAGGTCCTATAGCATCATGCTTTCCACATCTACCAGTGATGATGGCGCTGCAGCCATGTACAAGCATACTGGGTATTCTTGGTGGCTATACCCATGCCACTAGCTGCCATTCCCACTCATTAAGCACTCTGTCCTCTGTGCCAGCTGCAGATCATAGCAGTGATATTTCTTGAAGGGGACACGCCTGTGGATGGGGACATGCACAGTCTGCACATATACCTACTGAGGGTGCCATGAACATGTCACAAAGAAGCACATACAGTGTGGCAACATTTTGCAGGAGCTTTGTCTACCCACGCACTATCTGAGCAACCACCACCCACCTCTGCACACCTACCCCATATTGGTGATACCACGCCCTCACCACAGAGTCTTTTAAGCTTATCAAACTCACTTGGCCATGAAACACATGCACAACCACATCATTAGCTCCTCCACCCCCTATTGTTTGTTGCCAACATCTGTCACCGTGGCCCTCTCCACCTGTGCATAGGATGACAGATGTGTCCTGCCCCCATTGCTGTGTTATCAGGGTACCGTATGTCTGATGCACAGAATAGCCAGTCCATGCATGGTATAACATAGCCTGGTTATAGTACTGCATGCATCATTATTACTTTTTGGTATGTCGGATCATGTCTATAGTTTTGAGCAGGATGCTGCCTCTTAGTCAGTGTCACAACATACAGCACCCACATCCACCACATATGATCATCTCCTGCAATCAGATCTCTCACAAACTTTTCACCATGCCCCTCCTCCACTGCTGTCTCCAGCAAATCCCCTCCCCAATGCCAATAATCTGCTGTATCTGTCTGCATACTTACATGCTGTGTATCATTGCACACACACAACAGATATCTTTCTGCAAGCTTCCAGAGCATACTGCAGCACCCTATTTGATGTGACTGAGCAGCGGCAGTGAGGCTTCATTAGTCGGAGCACATGTTTGATGATGTTTCTGATCTGTGACGGTGACATGTTGCATTCTCTGCCATTGTCTTTCGGCTTGATATAGGGACCTTTAGCTATGGCTGTGGTCCATTTCTGACATTGCCAATAAAATGTCCCTGAAGTAAAACCCTCCCACAAAAAAATCACTAATATAGGTTGCACGTGCCAGATGTGGCAATCACTATCAGTGCCTGGGGAGCACACTGGTACATAGATGCTAGGATGCACCAACTATGTCTCATGTTGTTCACTGAAAGATAAGTGTAGCAAGGATTAGCACTGCTGCTCATAACTTGATGCCCACAGGAATGGGAATTCCATACATCCCATGAGTCTACATGAGAGGGCAACACATTTGTACCAGCTCCTTAATTGTGTCTCTGTCCGCATGGTAGAAGTCCACTATTTCTATGTCATGGAGAGGGTGGAATGCTAGGCATGGTCAGATCCTTCAGCAATATGTAGGGCAGTGTTGCATACCATTGTGGCTACTGGCTAAGCGTCAACCATATACATTTCTGATAATGTAATTACTACCTTTAATGTATTAGTATGGTTACTGTCTATGAGTCTGTTCATCAAGATTTTATGGCCGACAACCGCAGTGGTGGTGATTATAGCTCATCACACAATTTTTATACGTTTCTGAATTGCTCTGCCATGTTGTTTACTTTCATTTATATTCGCCATTAACAACATGTCCTGTCAGGAGGCATAGTAAACAACACAGAGATACAGAAGTTGTGGGGTTAGTTTCACTGAGGTGTACATTCCAACTGAGACTTCTCTGAAGCTGTATCACATGACAAACAAATCACTACAGCTAGTATTTAACAGATGTAGTCCAGATCTTTTCTTCACTTAAGATGTCTGTTTTTATTTGTGTTTGATTCAGCATCTTGGCAGTGGGATAACTCTAGTAGAGAAGAATCTCTTAACTAATACTGCAAGAAATGTTACTTTGGTCTTTTAGTTGTTTAATGTTGCTTTACAGTCAAAACAGCCTTTTAGCAGCTGTATGTATACATGCACATATTCAGATTTCTCACTTTATTCACTATCACCTGATGCATCAGTCTCATTTTTCTCTAATGTCTTCAGTCTTCTCTACTGAAATGTTGGCACTTGAAATGCCGAGGGCCAAAAAGCCAGAAAAAAAAGCGATTGAAACTACAGGAGAAGATTGAATTTTGAACATTGCTATTCTCCTTTTAAACATCCTTTTTTTTTTTTGGAAGAGGAGGAGGAGGCGAAGGAGACAAGCCCCTCCCCTCAGACTTATATATACCTACGCCATGTTGTACGGAACACTTTCTACATGGCCCACTTCATTAGTAAGGGTATATCATGTAGGGACAAGGAGGTCATAACATTCCTGTATTCTTCCCTTATAAGACCCATTATTGAGTACAATGCCTCTTTTGGGATGTATGTCACAAAGCACATGCAGCAGCTGGAGAGACCACAGAGGTTCCTCACCATGAGAATCCAGGGCCTGAAACATCTACCCTACACAGATAGGCTAAAAGGCCCTGTCCCTCTACTCAGTTTCATACAGACTCCTCAGAGGTGACCTCTGTCTGGCATACAAATCAATCTCAGACCCCGCCGTGATGGCACTGCTGCATATCCACAAGTCTAGCTCCACTCGAGTAACCCACATGCGTGACCTCAACCTGGTTTGTGACATCAATAGGACTTGTTGGCAGGACAGATTTGTGTCCCAGAGACTCCCCCTTCTGTGGAATAGACTCCCTCTCTGCGTGAAGCAGAGTACCTCATTAACCCTTTTTAAGCGTAACCTGGATGACTGGATGTGGAACAGAAAATACACACCTGGGATTCCACCTGTGTCCCTCTGGACAGGGGCATTGGGTGCTGACTTGTCAAAACATGGGCCAAATTCTTGGCTAGGTTTGTAAGAGCCTCGGGGCCAATAGCCTAGTAACTTCCTATGATCTTATGATCCTATGGTACCTTGGATTAAAGTGAATATTTAGAGAAATGGTCATCTCATACTTGGTATATAGGTCTGCTTTTTCAGCCATTCAGCCTCCATGTTTTCGGACTCGCTCAAGCGGGTCCTGACTTTTCAAATGGCTACCTTTTTGGCTATCATTTTTATGATCTGTGTTGTTATGCTTTGTGATACTGTTTTATTTGCCTTACATGTCTTTCCACCCTGCTATTATGTCATTTTCTCTTGCAAACACATGCAAAGTAGTTCTTCTTTTTGAAAATTACAAATATTTTGTTTTACTGTGCAGTGTATGGACAACACCTGTACACACACACACACACACACACACACACACACACACACACACACACACACACACACACACAGTACCTGCAGCCATTACTTATTAAATTCCTTCTAAACAATGTTTTTACTTATTTCTGAATATTCTTTCTCTTCTCAAGTATTTTTCTTCTATTATATTTGTGCTGATGCTTTGTATCTTATTAGTAGGTTGCACATTTCTGCATTTAGTTTACTTTGTTTCTCCCTCTCTCTCAGAGATTTCTAGCAGTCTTGCTTAGTCCGTTTTGTTGCCAAAAGTGATATCACCTTCTGTTAATGCTTTTCCTCCTCTCTTTATCTGACAAACAGTTCTGTATGTTTTTTTTTTTTTTTAATCTCGTTTCTAAGTTAGTACAGGTGCAGTTCTTTGTCGGACTGTTCAGCCTTATGTAATACATGTCTACTGATTTTTTTTCTCCCCACACCTGACAATCAGCTGCCACCAGCTCCTTTACTCATTCTCTGTGTCTACGGGGCCTGCCTTAGCCTCACAGGGCTCAATATGACCCTTGCCTGTGGCCATTGAGGTCATATATGATGCTGGTGCAGCATCATAATGCTGCCAGGGAGTGTGTCCTAACTCCTGCCCTATGGCCTTGCCAGCTCTGTAATTGCTGTCCTGAAGAGGTGCATGCATGCTTCCATGCTTGTGCAACATCCTAAGTGTCTTACTGCTCATCCCCCGAGGATGGGCAAGTCAGTTTTGGCCACTCATTCCCATCCTTCCCCCTGCAGCCTCTCGCTGCTGCTTGTGCCACTAATTGAACAAGGGTCATTTGGGACATAATAAGGGCTTTATCCCTCTGCACCATTGAACTGCTTACATGATTTTTGATTTTCCTGAACTGCATTTCTGCACTTTCAAATGCTGAAATTAACATTTTTGGTGGTTGCAAGCATTTTGTCTGCTTGTTTTGAACTGCAGTGTGCATATCTGCTTCATCTGACATTGTTTTGTATATGCTATAAACTCTTTCCAACCATAATGCAATAGCAATATTTTACACTTGTCTCATTCATTGTATTTAGTGCAGTTAAATAATTGTTAAACCTGGTAAACAACATCTGATACTGAGATCTCACACAGTGAACTTCCAGATCTGTGTCTCAGTATACTGTGAATCTAGAATGCCATTTCTGACAATGTACTTTGTCTTTAACTGTTTTACACAGACATTTTTCTAGTGGCCCCTAACATAAGTCAGTCTCTCTTGCATATAAAAAAATACTGTTAATGGCCTTGCTTTAGAGTTTTGTAATATCCTGCTAACTTTTGTCAGGAAATGGCTTTTGTGGACTGTCAGGTACAATACACCCCCTATATATATATATATATATATATATATATATGTTGTATACGTATGTAATTTTTATATATATATATATATATATATATATATATATATATGTGTGTGTGTATGTATATACGTATTTATAATTGTATCTGTATGTATGTTATATATAGATAAGTAAATATCCTATGGCTTTATTGGGCTTCATTGCCATTAGCAGTTTCTTTGTATTGTCATGTCTGTGCATTTGATTTATTTTGTTAGCTGAGACACATAATCACTGCCCTGACACTGACATACACATACATGGTGAGGACCACTGCTTTGTATACCAAATGCTTCTATACCATATGAGAGTTGTCACACATCTAGTTTGAACAACATACTTTGTTTGGACAGATGATGTCCAGGAATAAAGCACTTTTTTAGGCTAGTGATTACAGGAAGTGATGGTCATGCATGCATTCTCCCAAAGCCTCTGCAAAAATAAGATCAGGGCATCCAAATGGCAGCCTGTTAACATGTATGTATATTATAAATATTATATTATTAAAAATTCCTAACATTACAGCTATGAAGAAAAACTTCACTTGTCTAAGGATTGAATGTCTATTGCAAGATGGAGCAATTTAGTCATACCTCAGTGTTTGCAAGCAGGGGTTCTACAGATTACACATGGCAAAAAAAACTTACAGAGAATCAGAAGATTTGATTTCCCAGTATTGATAGGTGCATAGAAACTATGATTCAAGACATACAATTTGCCAGCAAATGCGAAAGCAAGGCTGCAATTCCTCTTCAAAGCATAACCATACCAGACTCTGTGTTAATTTCTTTTTTGTCTTTTTATCTACTTGTGAATATTTCATAGTCCTCATTGATGATTATAGTATATATCCAACTACAAAGCCAGTCATTCCACATCTGCAGATGTTATAATCCCATCTGTGGGCAATTTACTCCTTTTTTGCTCGTTGCTGCCACACACCTCAGATGCATTCATTGCTAGCTTCTTATAGTCCCTTCCTCTGCAGTTCCCCATTATATCATTGTCCCCACAAATCCTTATGGGAGAACCTGTATACACGAAGAATGTACATTTTTTATTAAACATCTTTATTAACATCACATAATACATATTGTCATGAGTACACAAATTATAAAGGAGAAAACAAGCCATTACAAAAATGTTTTTCTGTTTATGCACTATGTAAATATGATTTCTTTCTAAACCATTAATGTGAAGTTGTTAAATCACGCCGTTTATTCTCACTGATGGGTTCGGAGCCGATCCTCGGCTCTGACACGGCTGATAGCAAAGCTCAAGGTTTGCCAGTAGCTTGAGACCAAGCCCCTTATCCCACAATGCACTGCTGGAATTACCTCAGATCTAGTTTGCCGCGGCAAGAGAGATCTCGGTGATCCAGCTAGCTCGGACTAGTTTTGGAAAAAAGCAACAGCAAGTCTATATAAAAAGTTTTCCTTTTTGTTTAAAAAATAGTGTGTGTTAGTATTAGGTCTTTTCATAATATAATCTATAGTTTCAATAGTTCTAAAATAGTTTAAAGGTTAGTGCCTTGTTGGCTTCTTCGTTTGTGAGGGCCTTTAGCCCTATTTACTCTTATTAATCTTTATAATAGTCAGGCTTTTTTTCTGTGGGCCTCTTTAGCCCTATTTTTGTAATCTATAATTACATTGTTATAGATAGTGCCCGGATTGGGCTTAGTTGCTTGTGGATCTTTACTAGTGAGTAAGGAATTTATTACCTTTTGCAGTTTACTGTTTGTTTTATTTAAATATGTCGGATGAAAAGGAGAAATCCCATCGTAAATCGGGTTTTAAAAAATGCCCAGATTATGGACAGAAAATGTCTGTCACTGATGGACACATTCAATGTGTCTACTATCTGGGGGCTAAACACCTCCAAGACACCTGCAGCATTTGTCACTCCTTTTCTTCAAGAGTCCTCTTGGAGAGAAGGAGGAAACTTATAGACAGGGGATTGCTACAGCAATCTTTTTCTGAGGTTTTGAGTAGCCGTGAGGGTACTAGTATGTCCTCCAAATCCTCAAAATTCAAAGTGACAAAAAAGGCAAACATTTCAGAAGGAGGGTCATCGGTTCCACAGACATCGGAACCGAGTGTACCTTTGATTTGGAGCCAGCTCTCGGTATTGGAACCTGTCTCTGAAGTTCCTTCTTCCCTCTGCTCCAGTCAGCACTCAGTCAGCCTTTCAGATTTGGACATGGATCAGCTAGTGCAGAAGCTTTTACAGGCACCAGGACTTGCCAAATTGTTGTCGGCCCCAACCAGCTCATCGGTGCCGAAGACCATGGAGCTGGATTTGTATACTCCTCCTCCGAGCCGTACTGGACTCTCGGAGCCGAAGGAAACTGAACTCTTGGTTGTCAAACCCTTGGAGCCGATACCTGCACCATTGTTATCGACTCCATCTACTCGGATGTCCTCGGCGCCGACCGAGGACTCTAGGAGCCGACGCTCTCCCGTCGGGTCCGGGGAGGATAGTCGAACCGATTTGTCGGTGCCGACTCTTCCTCTCGGGGCTTCAGCTCGGATGAGCTCGGCTCCTACCTCGGGCTCGGAGCCCAGGGTTTTGGTGCAGGAGGATCGGACGGTACTCTCGGGTCCGTTCACTCCTTCTCGTCGGAGCCATGGTGCCTTCGATGCTATGAGGAGAGTTTTGTCTCCAAAGACAACGTCAGCATCAGTTCAGCTTTCCCTCTTCCCTCAAGTTCCTGTGTCTGCTTCTTCATCTACCGGTCCCTCTAAGCATAGAGACCCCAAGCCTCACGTACCCCCACAGGGCATCCCCTACTCTTCTGAGACCTTCCCAGATCCCCCCACTGAGGAGGTGCCCAGGAAGAGATTGTGCAAGATGAGGCACTTAGACTCCCCACAGGAGTCCTTGACATCTGACATGGACTTAGATGAGTCAGGAGGGTCCCCTCGATCCCCCTCTGAGGATATCTCCTTTGCAGAGATACTAGAGATCCTTAGTCAGAGGGGCGATTGGCAGTCCAAGACCCCTACTGAGGATGAGTCCATGCTCTTGAAGGCTTTTGGGTCTCAACCTTTCACTTCTTGGGCGTCTCTGCCTTACGACGAGCTCATGGAACTGATTTCTCGTAAGGTGTGGGAGTCACCAGAGGCCATGGAACCTGTTCCTCGTAAACCCAATAAAATTATGTCCGCCCCAGTGGATAAGCCATTTTTGACAAAGGGAGTGCCTGTTAATGCCATGGTGGTAGCTGCAGCCACCAAAAAGGAAGTATCTGAGACATCCACCTCTGTCCATCCTCCTAACAGAGATTCTAGGGTCATGGATAGATATGGGAAGCACATGTTTAGTTCAGCGACTTTTTCTCCTCGATCACTGAACTACTTAACCCATTTTACGAGACTACAGAGAGATCTCCTGAAAGAGCTAGGAGATACTCTCCAGGTACAGTAGCTGCAGGGGTGGCTGACAAAGTCAACGCCCAGCTCACTACCCTAAACTCAGTGGTAAACTCGTCCATGCATCTCATATCCTATGCAGCTGATGGTTCGAGTAGAGCCGCTAGTTCAGGCATTGCTCTTCGAAGACAAGCCTGGATGCGTCTCTGTTCCTTTGCGGAACCCTTTAAGTCTTCCATTATTAATACTCCATTCGATGGCTCATCACTGTTTGGGCCCAAAGTAAAGGAAACTTTAACCAGGTGTGAGCAGGAAGGCAAGACCTTGTCTGCCGTTGGAGTCCATTTTTCGAACCCTACTCGGCCCTACCCCAAGGGCCCTAGGGAGGGAAAATGTGGTTCCGGGAAGCACAGGCAGCCTTTCAGGACACACGTGGAGAAACCCCCTCTAGAGGCAGAGGAGGGGGTTATAATGGAAGACGCTGCCCCCATGGCAGAGGGGATCTGCAGCAACAGGGTGACGGGTCAGTTCTCCGGTCAGCCCTACCAGCGCCCCTGAAAAGGGGCCCGACTGTTTGGCTCTGGAGGCAGTCGGGGGTCGCTTGTCTTTGTACCCAGAAGCCTGGCTAAACATAACATCAGATACTTGGGTACAAAGCATCATTTCCAGAGGATATTTAATTCCGTTCTCTTCCCCTCCCATTCCTGTAAAGAGAATCCCAGATGTTCCACCCAATCTCAGGGAACAAGCAATTGTAGAGGTCCACAGATTGCTAGAAAAAAGAGTCATCCAACTAGTCCAAACAGACCAAGTTGGATTCGGAATTTAGTCAAGATTCTTTTTGGTACCAAAGAAAACGGGATTGGAGACCTATCTTGGACCTCAGCAGACTTAACCAGTTCGTAAAGAAAGAGAAGTTCCGAATGGTCATGCTTCAGTCCATTCTTCCCTTCTTAGGGAAAGGCGATTGGATGTGCTCCATAGATCTCAAGGACGCATACTATCACATAAAGATGAACAGATGCTCCAGAGATCATCTGCACTTCTGGCTGGGAGCCAGTCATTACCAGTTTCGAGCCCTGCCCTTTGGTCTCACTACAGCCCCCAGAGTGTTCACCAAATCATGGCAGTGGTCACGGCTCACCTGAGATGTCTAGGATTCCAGATGTTTCCATACCTAGACGATTGGCTCCTATCAATTGACTCAGGCAACACAATACACTCTGACACTCTGCCATCAATTGGGCATTACAATCAACTTCGAAAAGTCTGCCTTATCGCCATCGCAGCATACCGTTTTTATAGGAGCAGAATTTGATACCTCAACTACCACTCTACATCTCCCTGTCGAAAGAGTCTCTCTTCTCTGCCAAAATGTCAGCTTACTGGTGTCAAAGAACAGAGCTACAACAGCAGAGGTATTGAAAGTACTAGGTTTGATGGCGGCAGCAATCCTGGCTATACCACTCTCAAGGATGCATATGCAAATTCTTCAATGGCTCCTCTTCGCTCAGTGGTCTTACCAGAAACTATCAATGCACCACATGGTTCTCATCACGGATTCTTGCAGGAGAGACCTTCGGTAGTGGTTGACGTCTCTTCATGTCACAGTCGGAAGACCCTTTGTCACCCCCCCCCCAGTAGCCACTGTGACCACGGACGCTTACCTGATAGGGTGGGGGGGGGGCATTTTCAGGGAAAGACTGCCCAAGGCACATGGGCAGATCAAGAATCACATCTGCACATCAATGTTCTAGAGTTGAGAGCGGTACTTCTGGCGTTGCAGTACTTTCAGGACTCTCTTCCTCTAGGAACTATTGCAATTCAGATGGACAACATGTCAGTAGTCTGGTACTTGAACAAACAAGGCAGAACCAAGTCTTACCCACTTTGTTGAGAAGCCCTCAGGGTCTGGCAATGGGCTGTGTCATCCCAGCATTTTCTATTAGCAACCCACATCCCGGGGAAATCCAACGTGATAGCGGACAAGCTAAGCAGGGCGATATTGCTCCCTCACGAGTGGTCCCTCAAACAACAGGTTGCAGAGTTGATTTTCTGCAAACGGGGCCAGCCTTACTGCGACCTTTTTGCCAGCCACATCAATTCAAAATGCAGAAGCTACTTTGCTCTAATACCACCTCCCGGTCATCCCCCGAGAGACGCACTTCTACATGATTGGTCCCTGGGTCTCCTTTATGCATTTCCACCCTTCCCATTAATACCCAGATTTTTACAAAAAGCAAAATCACCGGGAAGGACTGCTATACCAAAGGCCCTACTGGCCTTGACAGATTTGGTTTCTGTTTCTCCACCATCATCTGTTGGAAGGTCCATGGATCCTGGACCCAGTTCCAGACCTTCTGACGCACCCGTCAGGGGACCTTCATCCTTCACTGCAGTCCCTGAAACTGACTGCTTGGCTAATCTACTTCCCCTAATTGCCAAGCTTCATTCAATTTCAGAAGATACAAGACAAATTCTCTTGTCTTCTCACAAGCCATCTACCAGGAAATTATATGGCAGTAAATGGAAAAGGTTCTCAGTTTGGGCCAACACGCAGAACATTGACCCTTTACGAGCTCCGCTATCTTCTATTTTAGAATTTTTGACAAAAATTTTTAAGGAAGGAGCAGCAGCTGCTACAGTTCAAGTTCAGTTAGCTGCCATCTCAAATTTTCACCTTGGTTTTGGTGGCTCAAATGTTATGGGCCATAAATTATCTAAGACTTTTCTTAAAGGCGTTCTTCATATGAGACCTCTGATCAAAATTCCCTATTCTCCCTGGAATTTAAGCCTTAAACCTTATGCTGTCTCAAATTATTCTTCCTCCTTTTGAACCAGCATCATCTTGTGATCTCAGATTTTTATCCTGGAAAACAATTTTTCTTGTGGCCATTACTTCTGCCCACAGAGTGTCAGAACTTCAAGCATTATCTATCAGACCACCTTACATGATTTTCCATGCTGATAGAGTATCTCTCAGAACAAACCCCTCATTTTACCTAAAGTCTGTTCTGAATCAAATATCAGTCAGGTCATTGAGCTGCCAGTCTTTTTTCTCAACCACTCTATTAAATTGGAATACATGCTGCACAAACTTGATGTTCACAAATAGGTGAGATTTTATCTTGACAGAACTAAGGATATTAGAAAATCAGATCAACTTTTTGTATCCTTCTCGGAAGCAAGAAAAGGCAATCCAGTAGCTAAAACAACCTTATCTAAATGGTTATCCGATTGCATATCCTTTGATCTGGAGTAGGGACTTCATTTGCCAGCAACCTGTGGGTCTTGGATCCGATATCGGATCCGAGCTGGCAACTATTTATACAGCTATGGATCCAAGCTCCTAGCTCCTGCCCTCACCCATAATCCCCTGCCAACCCCAATTGACCTCAGATCTAGTTTGCCGCTCTTAGAAGAGACAGCTGGATTGCAGAGCTCCTGGCGACCTTCAGATAAGTTTTAAGGAAAACTTGTTAAAATAGAAAATCTTTCTTTTCTTAAATAGTGTGTGTGTTTAGGATCCCCTTTTGTTAATTTTATTCTTTTTTAGTGTATTTCCTCCCCTCTCTGGTCGTAGTGTGTGTGTGTGTGTTATTTGTGTTTTTGGGGCCTGGTGTGCTTGTGTAGTTTTTTTCTTTTCTTGAAAAATGGCGGAGGCCCCAAAGCCCATTTTTTCTAAGTGCACCAAGTGTGGCCATAAGCTTTCACCGGCGGATGGCCACACTCGGTGTGTTCGGTGCCTTGGGGTTGAACACCTGTCCTCAGGATGCACGATTTGTGCAGGGTTCAACCCCAGGGCACTGAAAGAGCGGAGGTCGAAGCTGGTCCTGGCGGGACTTTTGCACCCGGAGTCGGCTTCGGCCTCCGCTACTCCAGTGGCACCTCCCCAGCCTGTGGTGGTGGCCACTCCTGCCCCCTTCCTCCGGCTGGGATTCAAACTCCCACTAAAGTGCCGGAGGATAGGGAGGCCAGAAGGGAGAAATGGAGGGAGAAGCACCACAAGCGGCGGGCCGAGGCCTTCGCTTCGGGCCCCCCCAGCTAAGCGGGCTTCTCCCTCCACGGCTTCCAGGTCTCCTCCTCCTTGGCTCCAATCACCTTGCTTCTCCCCGGGACCGGAGGAGGAGGAGACCCGATCTCCGTCGAGGTCATCGAGGCGGCACTCCAGGCCTGCTTCGGTGGCCTCGTCGAGATCCACCTACAGCCTGTCTGATGCAGACTTGGACCGGATGATGATGAGGTTCATCCAGGCCCAGCTGCAGATGGGAGTGCTCCTACCTCCCCCCTTTGGGGGGGAGCTCGACACCCTTTTTGGCTCCGATCGCTCCTTCTCTGACCCGCTTTCCGGGTTCGGAGCGCTTGGAGCCGGGCAGCGTTGGAGCCGGGGGTGGGTCGGCGCCGACAGTACTGGGTGCTTCAGATCCGACCCTACCCTCGAGTCTGTTGGTTCCATCGTCAGATCCGACCTCTCGGAGCCGTGGCTCGAGCTTCAGATCCGTGGGATTCAGTGTGCCTTCGGCTCCGTCCAGGTCGGAGCACACTGGTCCCTCGGATCCGACGGTCTCGGCGCCGGGTCCAATCCCTTCATTGGATCCGAGTGGGAGTCGGCTCTCGGAGCCCAGGGAGAGCAGCTCCCCCTCGGCCTTCGATGTAGTGGAGAGGGCTCTGTCGAGAACATCCAGATCCCCGGCCCCTGTCTCGGCTCCGCCCTGCACTCCCTGTCTGCTGGGTCAGGCTTCCATCACCCGGCCACAGGGACAGCCTGCTTCGATGTCCCAGGTTGTTTCTTTGGAACAGGACATTGCTGGCAAGACCTCCTCGGACAGCCCCCCCCCGAGGAAGTGCCTCGCAAGCATAAGTGTAAGAGGAGGCACGTGGACTCCCCCGAGTCTTTAACAGAGGACACGAACTTGGATGAAGGGGAAGGCTCCCCAAGATCACCCCCCTTTGGAGACATCATGGAAATGCTTAGGCTCAGGGGGGGTGGTCTGCCCCCAAGGCTTCCTCCGAAGAGTCCGTGTTCCTGGAGGCATTCGAAGCAGGCCCGTCTACCTCTTGGGTGTCCCCTCCGGCTGACCCCCTGGTGGACCTTGTGACCACCAGGGCGTGGAAAGAGCCGGACACTGTGGAGCCTATTCCCAAGCGCCCGGATAGGATTTTGAGCCCCCCTGCAGACCGGCCCCACTGGAGCAAGGGTCCCCCTGTAGATGCCATGTTGATGGCAGCAGCCACTAAGAGGGAACTAGCTCAGGAGAGCCCCTCGGTCCATCCTCTGAGCAAGGAGTCTCGCTTGATGGATCGCCTTGGGAAGCGGGTATTCAGTTCAGCGACCTTCTCAGTAAGGTCTCTGAACTACATGGCACATGTCATCAGGATGCAGCGCCATCTTATTAAAGAATACGCTGCCCCCCCCCCGGAGTCCATGTCGGCGGAGGACAAGCAATTGTACTCCACTCGTATGGCCACTCTGAGATCTGTTTCTAATACCTGTATGCGGCTGTTGTCTCATGCAACTGAGGGAGCCGCTAGAGCTAGCGGAGCGGGCCTAGTTATGAGACACCACGCCTGGCTCCGACATTGTGACTTCATGGAGCCCTTTAAGGCATCCTTTGCGAATGCCCCCTTTGATGGTTCTGTTTTGTTTGGTGAGACACTTGTCCAGAGCGAGAAGGATGGGAAGACGTTGTCTGCCATTGGAGTAAGCTTCTCTGCTCCCCAGAGGTCCTTTTCCAAGAACCAAAAAGGACAGAAGAAGATGTGGTTCCGGAAATCGCAAATTCCCAACCTGCTCCGGACAACCAGTCCTTCCGTGGCAGAGGAGGACAGGGAGGGTGCCGCCCTAGAGGCAGAGGGGCAACGAGAAATTTTGGGTCCAGAGAATCCTTCTCTGATCTGCCCACGCAACAGCCCTGAAGGGTTGCCCAACTGCTCCACTCTGGAGGCAGTCGGGGGGCACTTCTCGAGGCCTCTGGTGGCATGGGAGTCCATTACATCAGACCGCTGGGTGCTTCGGATTATATCCAGAGGTTACAAAATCCCTATGCTTCATGTTCCCAGACTCAAGAACCTCCCCGATGTACCACCCGATCAGAGGGAGGCTGCAGCCGCGGAAATCCAGCAGCTGCTAGAAAAAAGGGCCATCCAACCCGTCCCCCCAGACCAGCTCAGATTAGGGTTTTACTCCAGGTTCTTTCTGGTGCCAAAAAAGACGGGGGACCTGAGACCAATTCTAGACCTCTCCCTATTGAACCTGTCAGTAACCAAGGAGAAATTCCGAATGGTCACTCTTCTATCCATTCTCCCCCTGTTGCGGGAGAATGACTGGATGTGCTCAATAGACCTCAAGGATGCGTACTACCACATCTTAATGGACAGACGATCCAGGAGGTTTCTCCGCTTCCAGCTGGGAGCCAGCCACTATCAATTCAGGGTCCTTCCCTTTGGCCTCACCACAGCCCCCAGGGTGTTCACCAAAGTTTTAGCAGTGATAGCGGCCCACCTGAGACTTCAGGGAATGCAGGTCTTCCAGTACCTGGACAACTGGCTCCTGACCGCCCCAACAAGGCATCTACTCTGCTCAGCCAGAGATTTTTTTCTTCGCCTAGCCCCCCAGTTAGGCATCATGATGAATATGGACAAATCCTCCCTTGCTCCGACACAAGTGATAGACTTCATAGGGGCCAGGTTAGATACAAGAAGTCTACGAGCCTACCTCACTTCGGAACGACTACAGAATCTCAGTTTACATGTGCGGGCCATCTTCCAATCAGAAGCTCCACCCACGGAATTGGTCCTGAGGGCACTGGGCTCTATGGCAGCAGCAATTGCACTCCTTCCGTGCGCTCGCCTAAACATGAGGGTACTACAGTGGACCCTTCAAGTACAATGGTCCTTCCAGCTTCTTCTTCTCAATCACCCTGTCTCTGTCAGCAAGGCTTGCAGGAGGGCCCTGTTATGGTGGCTTCATTCCCCAGACCTCCATACAGGTCGCCCCTTCTGAGCTCCACCTCCCCTCGTCACGGTGACCACGGACGCTTCTCGCCTCGGGTGGGGGGGGCATTGCTCAGGCAAAACAGTCCAAGGCACATGGAACGACTCAGAGACCTCCCTGCATATCAATGTTCTGGAGATGAGGGCAGTGCTGTTGGCGTTGCAAGCACTTAACAACCTTCTTCCCGTCGGAACTATTGCGATACAGACGAACATGTCAGTTGTCTGGTATATTAACAAACAGGGTGGAACCAGGTCTTATCCTCTCTGCCGAGAGGCCATGAGAGTGTGGGAATGGGTGATCTCCACCAACTGCTTTCTGATCGCAATGCACATTCCGGGACGGTCCAACATTCTGGTGGACAAACTCAGCCGCACTATTCTTTCCCCTTACGAGTGGTCTCTCAACTCCCGAGTAGCGAAGCAGATTTTTGCAAAATGGGGGCAACCCTGCTGCGATCTTTTTGCCTCTCCCTTAAATACGAAATGCGACAACTTCTTCGCCCTGATTCCCCCACCAGGGGAAGCCCCGAGAGATGCTCTAGTGCATGCTTGGCTGCCCGGTCTACTTTATGCCTATCCTGCTCTACCCCTGATGCTAAAGATGTTACAGAAAGTCTCTCGGTTGTGGAGCAAGATGATCCTCATTGCCCCATTCTGGCCTCGACAAACTTGGTTCCCTTACCTGTGGTCTCACTTGGTGAATCCTCCCTGGATTCTGCATCCCAGCCCGGATCTGATCTCCCACCCATCAGGCTTACCGACCCCGAATCTGGACAACCTGAAGCTGACAGCTTGGCTGCTCCAGTTCCACTCTTAATTAGGACTCCCGGTATCTCCTCACCAGTCAAAGCCATCTTGGTGGCAGCGCATAAACCTTCCACCAGGAAGATTTACCGCAGTAAATGGAAGCGCTTCTCCGTCTAGGCGGAACATCATAATTTGGACCCCTTCACTGCTCCGCTAATGTCTGTTTTGGACTTCCTTACCGGGCTTTTTCAGCAAGGAGCTAGCTGTTCGACAGTCAAGGTACAATTGGCAGCCATCTCCCATTACCATGTAGGACACGAGACAGGTCCTTTGATGTCAGCTAAACTATGTAAAACCTTCCTCAAGGGTACTTTTCTGCTCAGGCCCCCTATCAAAGAAGCCATACCCCCTTGGGACCTATCGCTAGTTCTTCAGGCCTTGACTGCTTCCCCCTTTGAACCAGCTGCCTCAGCTGATCTTAAATACCTGTCTTGGAAAGCAGCATTCCTGGTAGCCATCACTTCTGCGAAAAGAGTTTCGGAACTTCAAGCTCTTTCCATAAAACCCCCTTACTTGGTTTTTCATGAGGATAGAGTGTACCTCAGGACCAATCCATCCTTTCTACCTAAGGTGGCCTCAGAAACTAATATCAATCAGTCCATCAATCTTCCTGTTTTCTTCCCTAATTATCAAAATAAAGGAGAATACAAGCTGCATTTGTTAGATGTGCACCGGCAGCTGCGTTTCTATATTCATAGGACTGCTGGTCACAGACAATCTGATCAGCTGTTCATTTCCTTTGCCAAATTCAATTTAGGTAAAGCCGTTTCGAAGGTCACCTTATCACACTGGATTTCCCAATGTATCCTTCTAGCTTATGAGGCTTCTGGGAGGCCCGCACCTCAAAGGGTCCATGCTCACTCCACTCGCTCCATATCTACTTCTACTGTATTCAGATCTAGAGTCCCCTTGGATGATATTTGCTCGGCAGCCACTTGGGCCTCATCTCATACCTTTATTAACCACTACAAACTGGACGTCACTTCTAGAGAGGGAGAGCATCCTTTGGCTCCGCAGTGCTCCGGAACATCCTTCCATGATGGCCACCCAAGATTCAGGTAGCTGGGGACTCTGTCCCACAGGTTGCTGACAAATGAAGTCCCTACTCCAAATTAAGAAGTTATGTACTCACCATAACGTTCCATCTGAGTAGGTGGCTTCATTTGTCTGCAACCATCCCCCCTCCTTCCCCCTGGCCTTCAGAAGAGTTAGATGGGGGTATTATTCCTGCCTTTTCCTGTTGGGATACCTTTTCAGGTATATAGGAGGGCAAACTTGATCTGAGGTCAATTGGGGTTGGCAGGGGATTATGGGTGAGGGGAGGAGCTAGGAGCTCGGATCCATAGCTGTATAAATAGTTGCCAGCTCGGATCCGATATCGGATCCAAGACCCACAGGTTGCAGACAAATGAAGCCACCTACTCAGATGGAACGTTATGGTGAGTACATAACTTCTTATTTATGAAAATGCGAGCATGCCATTAACACACAAACCTAAGGCTCTTTCTACCAGAGCCGTCTCTACGTCTTCTGCTTTTCAAGCTAAATTGCCCCTTGACAATATTTGCGCTGCAGCCACTTGGTCTAAGCCTCATACCTTTATCACGCATTACAAAGTGATAAGGCTTCAAGGGACAGGTCTTCCTTTGGTTCTGCGGTACTGAAGAACATACTCCCATGAGACACCCAGGATTCAGGGTGCTAGGGACGCTACCCATCAGTGAGAATAAACGGCGATATTTAATAACTTCACATATAGAAGTTATGTACTTACCATAACGTTCCATGTGAGTTGTTTATCTCGCCTTTATTCTCACGTCCCTCCCTCCTTCCCCCTCCTGGCTGACTGTTGACTTAGAGGCTAGTACCATCCTGGTTATTTAATATTTCTTCTTCCCCTTTGGGAAGTGTTCTTGGTAGAAATACATAAAAGGGTATGTATATGTTTGTATATATATATATATATATATATATATATATATATATGTGTGTGTGTGTGTGTGTGTAAATGCTGTTACTCGCAGCAAACAAGATCTGAGGTAATTCCAGCAGTGCATTGTGGGATAAGGGGCTTGGTCTCGAGCTACTGGCAAACCTTGTGCTTTGCTATCGGCCGTGTCGGAGCCGAGGATCGGCTCTGAACCCATCAGTGAGAATAAAGGCGAGATAAACAACTCACATGGAACGTCATGGTAAGTACATAACTTCTATTTATTCAATTTAATATTACACAGATTGCTCAAGTCCTGCCTTCCCTGAAATATCACTCCTCCTGACCATTATCCTATATGTAGCATTCCCACAGATTCAGTTTAATTCTATGTAGTTTGTCCCTTCACTTTTCCTGCCTATGTCCTTCACAATATACTGCTACAAGTGGTTTTGATTTTGATTTCCATTTTATAGTAACTACTTTTCTGGCAGCCAGCATTGTTAAACTTAATTTTTTACTATGTCTAGGCAATTCATTTTATATATCTCAGCTGAAAAGAAAAAAATCTTTACTTAGAATAATTTGCTTCCCCAACATTTCTGACAGAATACTCTATAGCGAATTAGTAAAATCTACCATCTTGTTACATTCCAAAACAAAATGTTCCCAAGTACCCCTCTGTTTCCCATCATACCTCCAGCAATTGCTGTCTACCTGTGGAAAAAATCTCTGGAATTTACATGGGGCATAAAAATACCAGTGCAAACACATCCATGCAAAAATCCTAAACCCTCTAGATTTTGTTGCATGTTTGGGAGCCATACTTATATATTCTTATTCTTGTTTTGCACATTGCTTTTCCATTCTCATTTCCAAGTCTTTTCTAACCTCTTCTAATTGATTCTTAGAGTTATCTTGCATTATTTTGTATGCCCTACTAACGTTCCTATTTTTACCACAGCTTCTGTTCTAGACTCAACTTTAAACTCAACTAGAGCAAAATACCGTATCCCTTTCTCAATGCCTATACTCTGTTATCAATTCCTGGTAGGGAGGGTAGTCTCCAACCTGAAGTTTGAACTTCTGCTTGGCGTCATCCTTTTTTATGACCCTCCTTTCATCTTTCATAGTTATTTGTTCCCAGTAACTTGGTTCCTTTGTTAGTTTTCTCCAGTAAATTCCAGCTCCTTTTTGTCTATTTCTATGACCCAACTTACAGTCATCCCTACTGTTTAAATCTCTTGTCTCCATTTTCATGTTGACTTGGTTCTCAAAATGTTTTCTGCAAAGTAGCAGAAAATAATAATAATATTCTGTATGTTACTGTTCTTTAGTGCCTGCATCAGAAATGATACTCTCTCCTTATTTCGATACCTGGCTCGGTGACATATCTGATCTGTAGTCCTCATGCTTGCTGTTTTAAGGCGCTGCCATTCTTCTTCAACTCCACCTATTTCCTTCTCTTCTTGAAGTTCTAGAGGCCTGCATAATTCCTTGAACTCTTGTACTTTCTCTCTAATCAACTTCCAGGTTTTCAGCCTCATCTCTGTTGACCTTAGAGGCTTCTCTGACCACTGCTTGCAGCTGACTGCGGCAACCAGTGGTTTATGCTGCGGGCTGACTGTTTCACAGGGGGTGACTTTGCAATCATTGATTCTACCCCAGTGCGCTTTCCTTACTCAGAGGAAGTCTCCTTGAGTTGCATGTTGGCCACTCTTGTATGTGATCTTGTGACTGTCTCTCTTTCTGAACCATGTGCTGGCTACTATCAAGCCATTTGCCAGACAGAAGTCTAGAATGGCCTCGCTTGATTTGTTTCTGTTGCTCCACCTGTGTGGAACCAAGCAGTACTCATATCCTGTTCTGACTATCCTGATATGTGCATTCAAGTTACCCATTGTCAACACCAATTCATGTTGTCCTGCTTTATCTAGTAGGTCCTAGAACTGCTGTCTGAATGCACTCTTTTCCACACTATCTCAACTCTGTTGTGGGGCATAGGCTGAGATTATGAATACTGCTGTCTCATGAATACTGTTCTCTTATTACACCGGAGTCTGATTGCCATGAGTCTGTCAATATTTGTGATGATATCCATCACCGTCTTCTGAAGCCTCTCTTTCTTTCTCAACACAATTCCCACACCATTTCTAGCCTTTCCCCCTCCTGTATAGTAGACTGTGGATCCCAAACCAAGTGGCTTTGCTGCACTGCCCTTCCATCTTGTCTCTTGGATACATAGGATGTCAAGCCTCCTCTGTATCATCATGTCATCTGCTTCCAACTTGCACCCTGTCAGCGAACCTACATTAAGTGTAGCAATTCTAAGCTCATGTTTGGCAGATTGATTGGTTTTATATCCAGCTTTTGCTCAACAGAGCTATCTCAGGTAATCCAGGCTGGGCATCTAGACACCAGCCAGCCAGTAGCTTATTGACCCAGGGCTGCTGGGCTTTATAGGGGTACATACACCACTCCCACTGTCAGCACGGGTCCCTGGCATAGGTCAGAGTAGGTCAGGTCCTCAACCCACTTATCACTGGCAAATACCAATGCCCATTTGGAAATATTAGTCAACATGATCAAATCGCCTAGAATCATATTTGACATAGGCCTTGCCTTCCAATCCTCCCTACCTGATTTTTCAAAAGGACAAGATATCCTTCCAAAATAATTTCCCTTCATTCCCAAGATTGCATCAGAAAATAATTTGAACTAACCAGTTCATTTAACTGTTTTCTTTCCAAACCTTTCCTACAGAGGAGAATGCATTCTTCACACACTAGATGTTATAAGGCATCTAAGATTCTATCCCCACAGAACTAAGTCTTTTAGAATAGATAGCCAACTGTACGTTTTCTTCTCTCCTAATAAGTTGTGGAAAAAAGTCTCCAAAATTTCCCTGTCCGGATGGCTATTTGACTGCATTTCCTTCATCTGTGTATCTCATGACCTTGTCAACCAAACCAAACGCTCACACAATGAGATCTAATAGTTCCCTCCACAGCCTTTTTCAAGAATTCCTTTGTGGATGAAATTTGTGCTGCACCAACTTGGTCTACATTGCATACCTTTGCCAAATATTATAAACTAGATATTATATCTAAATCCAGCGCTCCCTCCATTCTTAAGGGTCTTCTGTCTTCATGCCACCTGGGCTTATAGATAGTTTGGGATTCTGATCCATTAGTCAGATCAGCTGTATCAGATAAATAGGATATGGTCATTATGGGATTACCAGAATGTTGGATCCTTTCATCCGGTTCCCTCCAATATGACATCCCTCCCTCCATCCAAATTGTCATTTTCTGAGGACCTGAGAGACTTTCCTGAAGCTCTTCTGTAGTAATTCCCTACTTATCTGGAGTACCTGATTCCTAGATGGCAACAGACTCTGTATGAGGACAGCAGCTACCCTGGGGGATTCTGGAAGGGAAAAGTTTATAGGGGCTTAAGGCTAGAACATTAGTAATGTCAGATCAAATATGACAAGCAACATGAAGACCTATTATTCATATTGGACAAACCTGGATGAAAGAATCCTGCACTATGCTAAATACATAACTATAGAATCTCTGCATACAGGTGCTTGGGAGAGAGAGAGTCGTGCACTGTAGAGTGGGACTGGCCAGGACAGAAGTCAACAATACTGTGGCTTGTGTTGGAATGTTTCTACTTTTAGTCCTACCTTTTATGACATAGTTGGCTGAAGGGACATTAAGTGGTGCCACCAGCAGCATACCCCCCCACGTATGTGATGATATGTTCCTCATGTTGCCTGCCCCAACATATGTAAACAGAGAAGCTGTGCGGCTCTAGTGTTACTACTTAAACTCCTGTGTTTTGTTTGAGTGTCCCCAGCATTCTACCCCCACATACCCCCTAAGGAAAGACAAGCTTCTACCCCCATGCTGACCCTAGCAGATGCCTGAGCTGCTAATCAAACTTGGATCATGTGGGTTACAGCCAGGGTTTCATCCCTTTGTGCTTTCAGAGATGCTAAGTGATGTTCTTCGTTCCACATTGCTGCAGTCCTTACTATTGGGTAGTCCGCTGTCCAGTCGGCCCGAATACCAGAGTATATGGCTGACGTCGGTCAGGGCGCATTAGACTGACGTCAGTACGTCAGGGTACTAATGCGCATGACCGACGTCATATCCTCAGTCTTTTTTGCCGCATGGTCCGATGCAGAAGCAGTTTTGCGAGTGCAGGTTGGCGTTCTGAAATATTTCCGAAGTCGGAGTTTCAGACCGAATCAGAGTTGGCTAAGTACCCCGTTGGGGAACATTTTGGTTTTTTTTTTTTCTTGCCTCAGTATTTAACCGGATGTCAGAAAAAGTGAATAACTGTATTTCTTGTGGGAAACAGATACCTCATAGGGATTACCATACCTTGTGTATACCTTGTTTAGGGCCTGAGCACGACGTTGTTGGATGCCGCTCTTGTGCTAGGTTTAACAAATGCACTATTAAGAGACGGTTAGACTGTGCCAGGTTAGTGTTTGGGAAGCGTTGCAATTATAAAATGCCGTCGGATACTCCGACGCCCGCTTCGTCCAAAAAGCGCAAGGACAAAACAGCGAAGCCTAGGGTGGATGAACCGGCAGTCCCAGACGCCGGTTCTTTAGAAGGCTCAGTGGAGCCGGAGGTTTTGCCAGGAGTTTCTTTGGAGTCTCAGGCAGAGACTTTACTGTTACAGGATGTGCCTTCTCAGGAAGTAGGCCAGGCTGAAGGGCTTCTCAGGTAACTGTTCTTCCCTCTCTTCCCAAGGTAGTTAGAGCTTCTCCTTCTGTTTCCAAAACTTCTTTGAGAGGTAGGCCAAGTTCAGCTTCAGTGGGGCTTCTCCTAGCACTTCAGGTTCTGTGCCTAAGAAACATATGCTTAAAATGGCAGAAGATTTAATTACTATGATTAGAGGCTCTATGCCCCCTCCTGATAAGAGGCCTAGGGTGGAACCTGAGTTTGAGTGTTTGGAACAGTATTCAGAGGCTTCAGAGTCTTCTGCGGAAGACTTGCAGGAATTTCCACCTTATTCTGATTCTGATGTGGATGATTCCACACCTACAGCTTCTCCTCCTGAGGATTTCTCATTTTCAGAGACTCTGCATTCCATGAGAGAACACTTTAAATGGGAAGGCCAAGATTATTCTGATTCCAGGAAAAGGCTTAGGGAATTCTTATTTTTACCCCAACATAGGCCCTTAGCTATACCTCCTGTGTTGAATGTGGTGGAAGATGTTTTGCAGAGGCTTCCTGAACCCTGACTCTTTGCCTCCTGCTCCTGTTAAACCTGATAGGTACTATAGGGTGCCCAAAGCTCATAAGTATTTGTTTAAGAGTCCTAGGGCGGACCCAGAAACTGTTTCTCAGGGGCCTAAAGGTGTTAAGGCCTCTGTGGTTAAAAATCCTGTTCCCACTGATAAAGAGGCAAGGGCTTTGGATAGGTGGGGAAAGAAAGTGTATACTTCTTCCACTCTTGCCATGAGAGCGTTGAATTGTCAGTTTCACATGTTAAAATATCAAAATTATCTCCTTTCACAATTGAAATCTAAGGTGGATGCTTTGGCGGAAGGTATTGAGTGTAAAGAGTTGTTGGATTTAGTTCATGTGTCTGAACAAGTGGGTAAGCATTCTTTGCAATGTGGTTTTGATGCTGTACAGGCCTCCTCGAGGGTGGCTGCCACTAGTTCTGTTCTTCGCAGGCATGCCTGGTTGAGGGATCAGAATTTAGCTGAGCATGTTAAGACAAGGATTTTGGATGCTCCTTTACAGTCTGATGTGTTGTTTGGTTCGCCTGTGGAAGCAGTTTTAAAGAAAATGGAGGACAAAGCTAAGTCTATGCAAACTGTTAAAGATTTTTTGCAGGTGCAGCCACCGAAGTTTAGTAGAAATTGGCCTGCTAAGGGGTGGACATATCCTGCTTATGATTCCCAGTCTAGGGGTAGGTCTAGACGTGGTAGGGGCAGAGCTCAAGGTTCTTTTAGGCCTAGAACAGGGAGTTCACCTGCTCAGACTTCTGGTGAGGGCAGGGGTCAGTCCTTTCGTAAACAGACCCAATGACCTGCCTTTTCAGCTGCCGGTAGATTCTCGTCTGGCAGCTCCTTTGGGAGGAAGACTGTCTCTTTTCAAAGACAATTGGGATTTAATTACTCAAGACAGATGGGTGTTGGATATCATTCACCACGGTTACAGGTTTTATTTCCATACATTGCCTCCTTTCAAAGGCATGCCAGACGTTCCTCCTCCACAAAGAAAAGAGGCTCACAAGCAAATTTCTCAGTTACTCCAGATGGGGCCATTCAGCCAGTCCCTGTATCAGAAAGGGGCCTAGGATTTTATTCTCGCCTGTTCCTAGTACCAAAGAAGGGGAACACGTGGAGACCAATTTTGGATTTATCTCTCCTCAACACTTATCTGGACATTCCCAAGTTCAAGATGTTGACGTTACAACAGCTTTTACCTCTGCTGGGCAAAGATCACTGGATGGTAACTTTAGATCTCAAGGAAGCTTACCTTCATGTGCCTATAAGGCTAAGTTGCAGGAAGTATCTGCGGTTTCGAGCTGGAAATTCTCATTATCAGTTCTCTGCATTGCCCTTTGGCTTATCTACTGCGCCCAGAGTATTCACAAAGGTTCTGGCTCCAGTGATAGCTTACTTCAGGCTACAAGGAATTCAAATCTATCCTTACTTGGACGACTGCCTGATTCTGGCTCAAGAAAAGGAAGACCTTCTACAGCATCTGGAATATGTTATAGCAGTGCTACGATGCCTAGGGTATTCTGTGAACGAAATAAAGTCCAGTCTAGTACCCTCTCAAGACATGTGCTTTCTGGGTGTGAGACTGAATACAGCAGCCCAGATGGCCTTTTAACCCCGGACAAACAAAAGAGTCTATCACTTTACTTCCATCAACTATCTCATCAGTCCGTGCTGACTGCAAGGACAGTCCTTCAAGCATTAGGGTTCATGGCATCTTGTATTCTGGTGCTTCCCAATGCCAAACTGCATATGAGGAAGCTACAATGGTATCTCAAAAATGTATGGACACAGCACTGCCAGGATTTGGACACTGTCATTCAAATAATACCTTGCCTTCAAAAAGAATTTTTGTGGTGGGCTCAGGAATGTCACCTAAACAAGGGACTCTCTGTGACCCGGCCAGAGGCGAGTCAGATTTTAACGACAGATGCCTCGGACATTGCTTGGGGAGCTCATCTAAATGGAAAGTGGATACAAGACAAGTGGCCTGCCAGACTACAGCATCTACATATCAACATGAAGGAGATGTTAGCAGTCCAGTTTGCATTAATGGCTTTCAAGGAGTTACTTCTTCCAGGGCAGGTGTTGATTCTAACAGACAACACAACTGTCATGTGGTACATCAACAAACAAGGGGAACACATTCTTACCCATTGTGCAGGCAAGCAATGATTTTATGGGAGACTGCGCTCAGCTTGCAACTAACTCTTCAGGCAAGGTTTCTGCCAGGAGCACAGAACTCCTTAGCAGATGTGTTAAGCAGACAAATCATGGATCCCCACGAGTGGAAACTGGATCTTCATGTATTTCAAAGGTTGACAGTGTCCTGGGGAACTCCAGACATAGATCTGTTCGCTTCTCCACTAAACCACCAGCTGCCAAAGTTTTGCACAAAGAGGTTACATCACACAGCTTGGAAAGTGGATGCTCTTTCTTTCAGTTGGAAAAATCTTCATGTGTATGCGTTTCCACCTCTGCCTCTTCTTCCAAAGGTGCTTCTAAAAGTCAGACAAGACAAGCCAAGGATGATTTTAATAGCTCCAGATTGGCCTCGGCAGCACTGGTACCCATTACTGAGGAGTCTAGTAAAGAAGCCTCCATGGCCTTTACCCTTGATTCCGCACCTGTTGTCTCAGAGAGAAGGCCACCTGCTCAATGTCAAGCTTCGCTCTCTTCATCTAACAGCATGGCATATTCTGTTTTGAAAGACAGCCGGTCTCAACTTCCTCAACAAGTTTTAAATGTGATTATGGAAGCTAGAAGACCTAGTACAAGGAAAGTGTATGCAGAAAAATGGAAGAGATTTTTATTTTGGAGTGCAGCAAGGAATTTGGAGATTTCTGAGCCTAATTTGAGTGTGGCTCTTCAATATCTTACTGAGTTATTGGACAAAGGTTTGTCCTTCTCTTCCATTAAGATTCATGCTGCAGCAATTTCAGCTCACTATGATTGTGACCCACCATTGTTTTCGCATCCTTTGTTCAAGCAGTTTCTTAGAGGGGCAAAGAATATAAGACCCCACGTAGAGCTCCTACTCCTGCTTGGGATCTCAATTTTGTGTTGGAAAAACTTACTCTACAACCTTTTGAGCCTGCGGCTACTGCTGAATTGAAATACTTGTCATGGAAGACTGCTTTTCTGTTGGCTATTACTTCTGCAAGAAGGGTGTCTGAGTTGCAGGCCCTTATGGCAGTAGAGCCCTTTTGATTTTCCATAAGGATAGGGTATCATTACGTACTAATCCTTCCTTTATGCCTAAGGTGGTTTCTAGTGTGGCTTTAAACCAAACTATTCATTTGCCTACTTTTTATGCAGACCCCCAAATAAAGGGGAAAAGATTTTGCACACTTTAGATGTACACAGGCAATTGCGTTATTATTTAAGCAGGACTAAGGATTTTAGGCAGTCTCAGCAGTTGTTTGTTTCTTTTGCTTTGAGTTCACAGGGCAAGCCTGTGTCAAAACAGACTATTTCTAGGTGGATTGGGTTTTGCATTGCATTTTGTTATTCCCATCATGGCAAGGAGATTCCAGCTGGGATTAGGCCTCATTCCACTAGGGCTACTGCCACTTCAACAGCATTTCTAAGGGGTGGCAACTAAGGATATTTTGGAGGCAGCTACTTGGAGTTCAGTGCATACTTTCTCTAAGCATTATCACCTTCCTCTCTACTCTAAGTCTAGGGCTGGTTTTGCCACAGCTATTTTGCAAGGCATGTTGTCAGCTCCTGCTTCTTTATGATTTGCCAGCCTCCCTTACCTCTGCTTTGGGATTCTACCCAATAGTAAGGACTGCAGCAATGTGGAACGAAGAACATAGTACAGTTTTGTACCTACCATAAATGTAGATGTTCGAGGATCCACATTGCTGCAGTCCAATTTACCCTCCCTCCTTCCCCTCTGTGTTTAGGGGTGGTTGTGTAGGTGAGGTTATCTGCTGATATTTTTGTATATATTTTGTATATAATGTACATATTTTTGGTGCAGGTATTTTGAGCCTTGTCTTTTTAGGGTCTTCTGACATCTGGGGCAAGAAAAGACTGAGGATATGACGTCGGTCATGCGCATTAGTACCCTGACGTACTGACGTCAGTCTAATGCGCCCTGACCGACGTCAGCCATATACTCTGGTATTCGGGCCGACTGGACAGCGGACTACCCAATAGTAAGGACTGCAGCAATGTGGATCCTCGAACATCTACATTTATGGTAGGTACAAAACTGTACTTTTCCTTTATTTGGCATAACAACTAATAATGGTCCATGATTCAGTTTACCTTACTGCCAAATAAATGGGATGTACGTATAAAGATAACATGTTTGGACACAGATACTGAGAAAGATAAGAGATTTCAGCCCACACCCTTGAAAGCAATCAGAACAGCTTTTAGCAAATGAAGGTCATGGAAATGGTGTGTCAAGATTTTCTGAAGAAACATAGGGAAATAACTTATTGTAGCAAATCACACTCCCCTGCACAAATACATTTAAAAACTGAATTCAGAATTAATACTACATCCAGAGAAGTGAAGACTTATAATAACAATACCATAAGAAAATGTTCGCATCAGAAAGAAAAATAAAATGAAAGCGTACATCGACAAGACTAGAGAGTGAGGTCAGTACTTGAGATACGAGGTGGCCATAAAGGGGCTAGTTGCAGTATTCAGGAGGATTCAATGGACCACAGGTCTTATGTCGACATCTTCATTTGCACACTTGTACCTAAAATAGTTGGGTCAATTGCTGTACTCCTGGCTACCACAAGTACTTTGCAATAGCTCTGCATCTTTCCACCCGAAAGAGGAAAAATAACATTTGGCCTAAACTCTTTTCAGGTATGAATCAACAGCATTACCTGAAAATTTTCTAAATTAGCACCCATTGGTTGGCTCCTGTCATTGTATTTTTGAAATATCAGAACTGTTTTGCAAACGCAACTCATTTTTATTCTGCTTTCAAAACTAAAGGAGTACTGACAGCTAAAATACATTCCAACCACTCAAGATCACTAACTGGAGAGATCTCAAAGTCAAGGTACCTATATGCTTTATATAATTTTATATAACCCAGGAGCTTTGGGGATGCAAGGCAGCATTCTGCTCAAGCTAGCATACTATGATTATTCTGATAATAATATTGTTCAAACTGATTGAAATTGAAAAAAAATGTATAACATGCAGTAATGAAAATGGTTAACATTACTTCCTCACAGTGCTTAGTTTTCTGGTCCAGTTCCTGTCCGGGATGCATTCTGCACAGAGTTTACATGCCATCTGTATGTCCACATAGGTATCTGCTAGATGGTTGTTTTCATCCCGTCCAGCAATGGCTCTTCATCTTATGACAGGTGGTCACCTGAATAAGGTCCAGCTCCCCTGAGAGCCTGAAAAGAATAAAGAGGGCACTGGAAAATGATACTGCATGAATGAATATTTATTTCCATATATTCATCTTATCTGTTAACTATGTATTCTTATTTACTCAAATATTATCTCTGCCTTGTATCCAAGTTTTGGTTGAAAATAATCCTGTGCCGAATCTATCCATTTACCTGGTTGCCAAATAACAAATAAACCAGGAAGATGAGTTTTCAAAGAGTGAAAGACTGAGTAGGAAGTTAAACTTTCACTACTGGAAAGTAATACCTTTCACTGCTGAGGACCTCATATGTAGAGGAAGTGATTGCTGCACATGTCAAGTACCCATAAATGTACCCTGCTTGAATGTTTATACATATGATCTATACTGTACTTTGTGCTCCAAATCAGAATTCTTTTTGTACACAATTAAGTGCATTTGTCGGTCATTTATAAGAAAACCAGGCTTACTGAAACACATTTCTACAACCCTACTAATGCTTACATCATAGATCTGTATGTAACTTGTTTAGAGATAAAGAAAACAAACTCTAGATTCAGTGCATCAGCCGTTTAATGGACAAATCTGCTAGAGTTTCTGTTTTAGATGCTTGTGTGGCCACTGTTGCCTTTGGTGGGTTTAAACTGTCCTTGTGGATTTTGGGTATTCCAAAGATGAATGGAATTAGTGGCCTATCTACCCTAAGGCAGTCATACTCCTGCCTAGTGATAAGTCCTTGGTCCAGTGCGTCTGCCAAAAAACAATCAGAAAACAAATGTAGTTTGTTGCTATGGACCAGGTTCAGAGGAAGGAATCCCTTTCAGCACAATTTAAACTTTTGGAGCAGTTGTTATAGAGGCTCTGCAGCCTTCAGCTTTGAGGGCAGTAGTGGCTGCACGAGCATCTAAAACAGAAACTCTGGCAGCTTATGTAGACCACCATTTTAAGACTTTGGAGAAAAAAAGGGCACATACTTTGAGATTCATGGTATTTGCTTAAGATACTAAATATGGTTCTCTTTGATGCTAATATAAAATTTCTTGCCATTGATAATGTAAACCTATTTTTAGTGATGCCACACAGAGAGGGTTGTGAATTTTTATAGATGCCCTGATTGATGAACCTGAGACAACTAATGTCAAATTTAGATTTAGTTAAATAAATAAATAATAAATAGTTGAATTTATGGAGTTATTTCTACAAAATAACTATAATACGCATAATATAGGGTGGTGCAGTGGTGCAGCAGTTAACAATGTGGCTTCACAGTAAGAGGTTTTCCAGTTCGAGTGGGTGCCTTCTGTGCGGAGTCTGCATGTACTCCCTGCATTCGTCTGGGTTTCCTCTGGGTACTCCAGTTTCCTCCCACATTCCAAAGACGTGTCTGGAGCGTTTTTCCCTGGGCCTCCCAGTTGGACTTTCCCGGTCAACAAATGTTAAATAAGTAAAAATAAATAAAATAAGTTTTTTGAGGGGGGAATACTCTTGCCAGGTTTCAGGGGTAGCTATGAGTGCCAGATGCGCACCCATTTATAATAACCTTGTGCTAGCTGAATGGGAAAAGCACATAGCATATGCAGAATATCGGCCATTATTTTGAATTTTTAGATGATATTCTAATTTTATGGAAGGGGGATGATTCCATTATACCAGAATTTTTGAAATTTTTGGAAAGTACAACCTTTTTGAAATTTACTTATAGAAGTGACCATCAGAAAATTGACTATTTAGATATTTTATCATGTAAAGATGTGCAAAGCAAGATCTTCCAATCCACTATCTTCAGGAAAAAGACATATTAGAACTCTTTCTTACATTTTGAGAGCTGTCACCCTTTATCTCACAAGAAAGGAGTAGTTAACGGTCAAATGGTACGGTTCTCTAGAATGATTAGTAACGGCGATAATTTGTTTGGGGGATGGACAATCTGAGCAATAAGTTTTTGCATCTAGGGTATCCCAATAAATTAATACAGGAAGTATATGATGAAGTGAAATGTGGCAGGGACAATACGTTTCACCCTATGTTGAAGGAGATGAATTTGACCGATAATATTAACACGTGACACTGCCAGACCAGCTAGCTGGAATTTTGTAAATAATTATATGTCACCTGAAAATATTAATATGATTTATATAGAAATGTGACGTGCCAGCCTAGCTAGATAGAATTTTGTAAATAATTATATGTCATTTGTGAATAGTAATATGATTTGTGTGCTTGCCTTAAAAATGTAAGAAGCTTCAAGATTGTAACCACAGTGCACCCTGCTGGAAAAGAGCAGAAATGTGTATAAATTATATGCCAATCCAAATGTATGGTTTCGTTGTAAAAGTTGGAATATACAGAGTTAACTTGCAAACTCTGAGAAAATAAAGAATTTTACGAGTGTGTTTACCAGAACTAGAAGACAGAATGTCTGCAGATGAAAATTCTTTCTGTTGTTTGAAACAGGGTAATAACAGGTTGCCAAGGTAATTGTTTTACGACTTCCAGTTTCTGACAAGCTTCTAAAAGAGAATTGTCAGCTTCTAAGAGATAAGTATATTTCATAGAGACATGTTACATTCTGTTGGTATCTGTTTAGCCTGGGAACTAGATGCAAATGTCAAATATTGATGTCATCTAGCTAACCCAGCAGTAATGTGTATTATTAACTTAAGAACTATCTCAGAGAGAGAGAGAGAGTGCATTTTGTATTTTGTTCTGGGCCTGTTAATAAGTCTCCAAGACTTTGCCTTGCTCTGTAAGTAAGTTATTTAGAACATAGTTTCTCATAGTGATGGATAGGAATACAGCAATATTAGTGTAGATGTTTTCTATATTTATGTGAGACTGTCCAACTATGTTATTTTAAAGTATTGCCTGTGACTGTGAACTCTGCTGTCACTGTGCTGAGTTAATAAGTATTGTCTTGTGCTTTTATTATTTATTATTAAATATATTTAAACCTATTAATGGTGGCTGATTTTGTATAGAGATATCAAAGCTCTCAGAGTACTTGCATGTATTTGGTGATACTGTATAGGCCACTCTAGAATAGCCTTAAAAGTTTGGTCACACTTATCATTTCGATAATGGTAACATTACACAGTGGAATTGGTCACCCTTTGGGAAGGGCCTTATAGTAGCTGATAAGTAGGGGTTCTGGTGGCAGTGCTAACTACCTTATGGTCTGGGCAGAAGAGGGCATGGCTAATAAACCTGTGCCAGCCTTCCCCAGGTGTGTGATTGTGTGTAACTCAAATCTCAAAGTGTTTGTGTGTGTGTCAGCTACTTGGGCAGGGACACGAAGCACTGGCTGGACAGAGAGAGTGCTGGGAGGACTTTGCTTGGGACCCTAGCTAAGGACTCCACTCTATAGCTGTGCCAGTGGGGAGTCTTATTGGGGATCTGGAGAGAGTGAGAGAAACTAGCCCCAGAGTGACTGTGGTCTCTGTGTGCTCTTGAGGGAAATTGTACTTTACTGTGTGTGTACTGTTCATCCTCCCAATGTACATGTCCCTCACTGGTGTTAGTGGTGAGGATTGAGGCTCCTTAATTACTGGGCCAGTGCACGGGCATCACATATTAATTGGCAGTGGTGGGATATCCACATCAAATATTAATTGGTTGATAGTGGTGAGTTAGCCACATCACATATTAATTGGCTTGTAGTGATGTGGATAGTGAATTTCTGTAGCTTGTGTACAGTGATCACTGAAGGTGTTTTTGTACTCTAAATCAGCCATGCAGTGAACATTCAGAGTTCATATCACAATTGTTTTAGTTCTTTTGTTAGCTTAGTTAGTCAGGGAGAACATGCAAGCATGTCAGCAGAGGAGTATGGCAAGCTGACAAGGAGCCAGTTCGCTGAGATGTGCTAGGTTAAAGGACTGGTGAATGGAAACCTGACTAAAGCAGACATGATTGCAGCTTTAGTCACAGCTGCATCCGAGAATAGCAACCATGAGGATGATCAGACTGACTGTAGTCTGTGTGTGCTCTTGAAGGAAATTGTATTTTACTGTGTGTGTACTGTTCATCCTCCCAATATATATGTCCCTCACTGGTGTTAGTGGTGAGGATTGAGGCTCCTTGATTACTGGGCCAGTGCACGCATGTCACAACACACTTCAGATGTTAGAAATGTACAAGAAAGAAGATAAAAAAGGTGACAGGAAATTAACAATGATAATTCCATACCCTCAGGATGCTGTACACTTTAGTAAGACCAGAAGGAGGACCTGGGATTTATTTTTTACCCAGGAATATAAAGAAAAGATGGGGATGACACCACTGATAACATTTTCCAGGGGCAAGAATATTAAAGAGATAGCAGAGAGGATCCCAGATAGTAGTTACAGGGAATCCAACTCAAGAATGGTCAACTGTGGATCTTGGAAGATGTGCAGATTTACTTTGACAATCCCTGGTTATGACAGATCCTTAGCATGCCCAGGGGTATGTACGTGTAACACCAAATATGTGGTATATGTGACTATTTGCTCAATCTGCCCATCTTTTTATGTGGGCAAGACAATGAGAAAATTAAGGGAATGTATGTATGAGCATATCTGTGATATTAGAAGGGCAAGACATCAAATGCACTATTTAAACACATAAGGGAATTTGCAGCATATAAAAACGTTTTTATTTTTTGTTGTGTATCAAGTTAAGGTAAAGGAAACCGGGGGTAACATTGATTCAGCATTAGAAAGGAAGGAATTAATTTGGCAGATTAAGTTACATGCTGATGTCAAACCTGGTTTGAATGATTATACTTCTATTCTGAGTGTACTTATATATAGGGCAAATGAATTTTAGAGTGATTTTTGTGTACTTACTATTGGAAGACAGTTTTTTCTGTATAATTTTATGCACAGGTGGTACAACTATATGCAATGTTTGAGACTGATTAACTGAAAGGTATGGAGGATTGTATTTATTTATTTGTTACAGGGTTAATTAACAAATGTTTTAATGTTTTTTTTTTTGTTTTGTTTTGTTTTTTTTTTAGTTTGGAGCATGTATTTAATTGATTGGAAGGAAGTATTAACAGACTGAAGAAGTCCAGATTGTTAAATTCTGTTGGTATCTGTTTAGCCTGGGAACTAGATGCAAGTGTCAAATAGTGATGTCATCTAGCTAACCCAGCAGTAATGTGTATTATTAACTTAAGCACTATCTCAGAGAGAGAGAGTGCCTTTTGTATTTTGTTCTGGGCCTGTTAATAAGTCACCAACACTTTGCCTTGCGCTGTAAGTAAGTTATTTAGAAGATGGTTTCTCATAGTGATGGATAGGAATACAGCAATATTGGTGTAGATATTTTCTATATTTATGTGAGACTGTCCAACTATGTTATTTTAAAGTACTGCCTGTGACTGTGAACTCTGCTGTCACTGTGCTGAGTTAATAAGTATTGTCTTGTGCTTTTATTATTTATTATTAAATATATTTAAACCTATTAATGGTGGATGATTTTGTATAGAGATATTGAAGCTCTTAGAGTACTTGCATGTATTTGGTGATACTGTATAGGCCACTCTAGAATAGCCTTAAACGTTTGGTCACACTTAACATTTGGATAACGATAACATTACACAGTGGAATTGGTCACCCTTTAGGAAGGGCCTTATAGTAGCTGATAAGTAGGGGTTCTGGTGGCAGTGCTAACTACCTTATGGTCTGGGCAGAAGAGGGCATAGCTTGTAAACCTGTGCCAGCCTTCCCCAGGTGTGTGATTGTGTATAAATCAAATCTCAAAGTGTGTGTGTGTATGTGTGTGTGTCAGTCAGCTACTTGGGCAGGGACACGAAGCACTGGCTGGACAGAGAGAGTGCTGGGAGGACTTTGCTTGGAACCCTGGCTAAGGACTCCACTCTATAGCTGTGCCAGTGGGGAGTCTTATTGAGGATCTGGAGAGAGTGAGAGAAACCAGCCCCAGAGTGACTGTGGTCTCTGTGTGCTCCTGAGGGAAATTGTACTTTACTGTGTGTGTACTATTCATCCTCCCAATGTGCATGTCCCTCACTGGTGTTAGTGGTGAGGATTGAGGCTCCTTGATTACTGGGCCAGTGCACGGGCATCACATATTAATTGGCAGTGGTGGGATATCCACATCAAATATTAATTGGTTGATAGTGGTGAGTTAGCCACATCACATATTAATTGGCTTGTAGTGGTTTAGATAGTGAATTCCTGTAGCTTGTGTACAGTGATCACTGAAGGTGTTTTTGTACTCTAAATCAGCCATGCAGTGAACATTCAGAGTTCATATCACAATTGTTTTAGTTCTTTTATTAGCTTAGTTAGTCAGGGAGAACATGCAAGCATGTCAGCAGAGGAGTATGGCAAGCTGACAAGGAGCCAGTTGGCTGAGATGTGCTAGGCTAAAGAACTGGTGAATGGAAACCTGACTAAAGCAGACATGATTGCAGCTTTAGTCACAGCTGCATCCGAGAATAGCAACCAGGAGGATGATCAGACTGACTGTGGTCTCTGTGTGCTCTTGAGGGAAATTGTACTTTACTGTGTGTGTACTGTTCATCCTCCCAATATATATGTCACTCACTGGTGTTAGTGGTGAGGATTGAGGCTCCTTGATTACTGGGCCAGTGCACGCATGTCACAACACACTTCAGATGTTAGAAATGCACAAGAAAGAAGATAAAAAAGGTGACAGGAAATTAACAATGATAATTCTGTACCATCAGGATGCTGTACACTTTAGTAAGACCAGAAGGAGGACCTGGGATTTAATTTTTACCCAGGAATATAAAGAAAAGTTGGGGATGACACCATTGATAACATTTTCCAGGGGCAAGAATATTAAGGAGATAGCAGAGAGGATCCCAGATAGTAGTTACAGGGAATCCAACTCAAGAATGGTCAACTGTGGATCTTGGAAGATGTGCAGATTTACTTTGACAATCCCTGGTTATGACAGATCCTTAGCATGCCCAGAGGTATGTACGTGTAACACCAAATATGTGGTGTATGTGGCTAGCTCAATCTGCCCATCCTTTTATGTGGGCAAGACAATGAGAAAATTAAGGGAACGTATGTATGAGCACATCTGTGATATTAGAAGGGCAGGACATCAAATGTACTATTTAAACTCACAAAGGAATTTGCAGCATATAAAAACTTTTGTATTTTTTGTTGTGTATCAAGTTAAGGTAAAGGAAACCGGGGGTAACACTGATTCAGCATTAGAAAGGAAGGAATTAATTTGGCAGATTAAGTTACATGCTGATGTCAAACCTGGTTTGAATGATTATACTTATATTCTGAGTGTACTTATATATAGGGCAAATGAATTTTAGAGTGATTTTTGTGTACTTACTATTGGAAGACAGTTTTTTTTTCTGTATAATTTTATGCACAGGTGGTACAACTATATGCAATGTTTGAGGCTGATTAACTGAAAGGTATGGAGGATTGTATTTATTTATTTGTTACAGGGTTAATTAGTAAATGTTTTATTGTTTTTTTTTTGTTTTGTTTTTTTAGTTTGGAGCATGTATTTAATTGATTGGAAGGAAGTATTAACAGACTGAAGAAGTCCAGATTGTTCAGGGAGAAAAGCGCTTAATCTGTTTATCTGTTTTTGCTCATATTTATTTATTTCATTTTACTATTGGTGATTTTTCCATTAAACCACTGATGCACTGAATATGGAGTTTGCTGTCTTTGTGTTGCTGATTGTATGTGTGTTTGTTTAGAGATAAAGTTGTTCATCTTAAAAAAGTAGGAGAATTCGACAACTAGAAGTTATATATTTTTTAAGTATTTAGGGGCAATACTTGGAGATAGTTTTCAATGTGAACTGGAAGTACAGTATCAGGTTGGGCATACAAAAAATGCTCTGGCTAAATCTCTACTCCAAATTACTAGACCATTTATTTATTCACATGTATTACATCAGCAAACTTTGCCTTCTGGCTTGTCATATTTGATGTATGCATTGATTTAAGCACATGATCTTTGTGTCATTTATATATCTCTCACTTTAATCACCTAATTCATGTTCTGTTAGTGAGCATACGATCACAAGACAGACATTTGGTATATGAGAACCCGTGAGTAACTCTAGATGTTTCAAAATCAGTCCATGGAGAAGAGGAGAACATATGTGAGTGGTAAATTGGGCATCTGGTTCCAGGTTCAGTGGTCATCTATACCATGGCAGTGATGTGTGAGAAGCTCTAGTATGTGACAGGTAGTATTGCCTCAAAACCACAAACAGCTTTTTGTTTCAGGAAGTAGACAAGGGACCCTCAATTTTTTGGTCTTGAGGAGAGAGAGATGATATTGTGACATTCTGCAGTAAAAGTAGGTACAATATTCCGGTGACAAGGATGGTTCAAGCAGTGAAGAAGGGATGATGTTAATAATTAGATCAATGCTACAGTAATTTAAGCTGCGTGGGTTATATCCTACCCAGGATATTACAACCGGTCAGCTTGAGGAGAACAGTATAAAGTCAGTGGTTAGTGTTCCAAAGCATGTACTGCGAAATACTCATCTTCTCTCAATCCTGCTGGCATTGCTCCTCAAAAAGCCACTAAAGACTTTTAGTTAGGCACATTCTCTGCAGCTGATGGGTTGACCTCTTCAGACATGGGACAACCTCTCTTTTCAGTCTCAGAGAAGGGAACAGACAGTGCTTTACCCCAAATACCAAAGGTGCCTGATTCTTGGAGAAGAGCCGCAGTTTTGGGTTGGTCTTTTTCTTGGGGGTCTACTAGAAAAAGAAAGCAGAAAATAAGGCATTTTTCTTCTCCTGTATTACGTAGGATAGACAGGAAATATTGGTTGGGTTTTGCTAAGGGCTTATATCAAGCCTTTCAATCTTTAAATGTTGAGCCTTCCCAGAATTTTAAAAGAAAAATATTTTCCTCTCTCTCTTTCATATTTGGATCTTAGCCCGAGGGACAGGAATTAAACTGGCATTGTATTTCTCCAGTGCCTAGATCTAGGGATGTCATTGTCTCCCTTTACTTAGCCTTCATTAGGCCAATCGTTGTGCATAAAGCTCCCTTTGGCATGTATCTGTCCAGACACATGCAACAACTGGAATACCCACAAAGATACCCTACTAAAAGAACAGTAGGCCTAAACAATATGCCCTACATGGACCAACTCAAAGCTCTGTCACTATACGTAGCATCTTACAGACTGCTAAGAAATTACCTGTGTCTGGCATTCAAGGCATCCTCCATCCCATTACTGATGAATTTACTGCGCATTAGTAAGTCAAATGGAAACATAAATACTTGGTCTAAGGATTTAAACCTCTTCTCCAACATTAGCAGAATGGTTTAGAGGAACAGGTATTTCTCGCAGAGTATCCTGCTGCTCTGAAACAGACTCCCCATCCAGGTAAAACAAAACTCATCCCTGTCAATATTCAAGTGTAACTTGGATCTATGAATGGGCAATAGAAAATATCCCAGGACTGCCCCCTGTATTTCCAATGGACAGAGGCAGCCACTAAATGCTTTATGTCATGCATGGGTCATGTCAAATTATCTGTGATGTGATTTTAGTTATTCTCATTAGACATAATATATAATTTTTGAATATGGGATGGGTAAGACCAATCTAACACCAAACAGGATAGGTTAACTCAAGCACCAAAGGTAAGCTGACTGGTCTGTTGATCCTTTTCAGCAGAACAAGATAATGTTACAATTACAAAGTAAACAGAATGTAATGAGGGTGATGCATATTCAGTGCATGTTTACATAGTTTTCAGTATGCATCTTTATACACTATATACAGAACTGGATACATTTTTCGATGCTTATGTAGTAGATGAGACATTCAAAATGTTGTGCCATTGTTTATTGGTGTATTGTAATCAGTCATTCTCCCTGAAACAGTTACATGTGACTTCATTATTCAGGTGAGTTTTTAATGCATTTTTAAATTTATTAGTTGTCTCTACCTTTTTTTTTTATTTCAGGTGGAAGATGATTCCATGTTGCAAGTGCCAGGTGGGTGAAAGCATTTTTTCACTTGCTACAATTTTAAATGGAAGTTGTACACTTTTTTTTTTTCCTGTTCTTAAGGGATTACATTTGCTCTCTTGTTTGGAGATGTCTTCTTAGAGTGGGACAATATCTAATCTTTAGGAATGTAAACAGTTAGCAGCTCAAGACGTATGTGGCTGTGAGTGTGACATGGAGCCACTGGACATCTTTTATTAGTTGACAGTGATGTACAAAGTAACTAGCTAGAATAGAAAATCAGAAAATGTTATTCTCTGTGATTTGTATTCTACATATGTTATGTAATGGGTAGATGGTAGTTATTGGTAAACAGTATTCAGGTTTAGGTAATGGTGCATTTTTAGCTTTGGCTGCTGTGACAGGAGATGGGATATCTTGTACAAAAGTTTTAGTTGGGGCAGTACTTTGCCTGTGATAATATCAGTATGTGAACTGAATGTAAGTGAGAGGTATAAGGTAAAATGTACATATTTACGTTCAGTAATGATGAGTACATTGTTGTTGTGGTTATCATTTATTTTGATTTTTGGTAAATGAGATAGTTTTGGTTGTGATGCAAATGGCATTACATTTGTTTTTTTAGGAGCAGTAAGAAATTTGTTTGCATAGGTTCAATTACAAAGATCAGAGAAGTTATTTTGTAGCTGAGTTTGCAGGTTTGCATGATTTGTGTTTATTGCAAGTAGTAAGATGTCATTTGCAGATAATGTAGCCTTTAATGCTGAGGTGCACATGATTCAAATGATAAAACTAGCAACCCCCCAGCTTTTCAGTTGAAGAGCAAAAAAAAGAAAAGGGCTTCTACAAACTGCAGGAATACCAACTGGCTTCATGCAGACTATACCCAAAACATGGCCTTCCAGCTCAAGAAAACAAGAAATGTCAACCATCATATACCCGGGACTCCTGAAATGCCAGTGAGGTCCCATCTCTGCACCCCGCCCCTCCTTCCTCTCATTTTAGTTAAAAAAAGAAGATTTAAATTCTTTTTTTTTCTTTTTAGCTGTAGCGAACTGTTTGCTAAAAATGTTATCAAGCAGCTACAGTTTGTACCCTGCACAGGCTTTACTTAAAAAGAATTAAAGAAAGTGGAAGACTGGTTGGAAAGGCTGAAGCAGTATGTATAGACAGGTAAAGTTGTGATTATAGGTGTTTGGTATTAGGCCATCAGGTTTAAAATATCACTTTTAAAGAAATGTAGGAAGCCTAGAGGAGTGGTTAGTATGGTGCTGATAGCCGAGTGTTACCAGTGTGCTAAATATGAGGGATATAGTTAGTTAGAGATAGAAAGTTTGACTGAGTGTAGTAGTCTTAGTGACTGTATTGGAATGGGAAGTGATGTAACAAGTGTGAATGTGCTTTCAGGGTATATAAGTAATGATAGCGGGGTGGGTGGGAGTGAGAGTAGGGTGAGGAGTATAACATAATCATGCCATTTCCCCAAAATAATTCCAAAGGCAATGTTTAAGGCTTGGTTACACTTCAATTATACCTATAACCTTAACATTTGCAACTTAACGTATTCACAACTAACTACAAGTGTGGGTGTGCTTTCAGGGTATGTAAGTAATGATAGCAGGGTGGGTGGGAATGAGAGTAGGGTGAGGAGTATAGCATAATCAGGATATTTCCCCAAAACAATTCCAAAGGCAATGTTTAAGGCTTGGTTACACTTCAGTTATGCCTATAACATTAACATTTGCTACTTAACGTATTCACAACTAACTACAGCACACAAACTCATTCATCATCCAGAAAAGTGCCCTGCACTACAAAACTTATCACTGCCCTACTGTCCAGTAATGGACCTCCGCTCTAGTAACAAATTCTTATTACTAACAAATAAGTCAAATAATGTTGCAGTAGACTCGCCGTACTCCCAATACTTTGCTAAACTCTAGAATAGTACCCCCACACAAATAAAACACTCCAATAAAATCAATAGTTTTAAACCACTGCTTAAACAACATCTTCACCAGTCCTGGTCCTGCACATGCTCATCACAAGGTTGAGACTTTGTGTTCACCATACAATACTCTCCATATACTCTCCTTAAACCGAATACTCTCTGTTAAGATTGAGTGAAGATAGGTGAAGGCTGCCAGCCTAGCCAGGTAGAATTTTGGAGATAATTCTGTCATCTGTAAATATTAATGTAAACCACAGGCTTGTGTCTTAAATGGTATAAATAGTGTTACATGTGGAACTGAAAAAATGTAACAACAGTGCACTCTACTGACCAAATGAAGCAGGTTGTGACCCTTTGATGTTAAAACTCAGAGCCAGTAAGTCTAGAGTGAGGCATCCTGCCTATTGTTTTAAGGCCAGAGTTAATGGCCATAATTTGCATGCATAAATGTCCTTTATTGCTCTGGTTTCTGCCCAGAGGTGAATAATGTAAATGTAGTTTCTGTTAGCCTGGGAACCCAGGGAAGTGTGAAGAATGATGTAATGTGAACCAGGAATGTGATTTTAAAAACAGAGAGAGTCAGAGAACATTAAGTATTTTTGTCTTGACCATTCAGCTCATCAGCACTGTCTTGCTCTATATGTAAGTTTATCTTAGACTTGTGTTTTCTCTTAGAAATAGCTAGAAACCAGAAAGATTAGAATGTTTTTTTCTGTGATGTCAGAACTGTACTACTGTATTATTTTAAGTTTTACTCAGTGATCTCTGAACTCTTGACTAGCGCTGTGTAGTAAAAAGTATTGTCTTGTGTTTTGACTATTTATTAAATATTTTTAAACCCTTTCATCTGTGGCTGTTTTGTAGAGATAATTTAAGCTCTTTAGAGTACTGGCATGCTTTTGGTAAAATTGTACAAAGCCACTTCAATAGCTTTAGCCCTAGGCTATACTACCAATTGGATAATAATATTGCACAGTAATAATTGGACACACTTTTAAGAGCCTTTGAGTAGATGATAAGTATTAGTGGGTGGTGGCAGTTGGTACTACTGTATGATCTGGGAAAAGTGGGCACAGCTGGAGAACCTGTGCCAACCTTCCCCAGGAGTGTCTGTGTGGTTATATAAACTCTTCTCAAAGAGTGTGTGTGTGTGTGTGTGTGTGTGTGTGTGTGTGTGTGTGTGTGTGTGTGTGTGTGTGTGTGTGTGTGAGCTACTTGGGCAGGGACATGAAGCACTGGTTGGACAGAGAGGGTGCTGGAGGTTTTAGCTTTCCCACTAGGCTGAGATCTGGACCCTATAGCTGGGCCAGTGAGGAGTCTTATTGGGGACCTGCAGAGCAAGGGAGCAACTAGCCATAGACTGACTGTGATCTCTTTGTGCTCTTAAGGGAAATTGCACTTTACTGTGTGCATTTGTTATCCTTTCCTCCTATATGAGATGACCCTCACTGGTGTTAGTGGTGAGGATTGAGGCTCCTTGATTGCTGGGCCAGGGCACGGGTGTCACATATTAATTGTTTGGCAGTGGTGGGATATCCACACCACATATTAATTGGTTGGCAAATACTAATTAGCTTGTAGTGATGTGGGTACAGTGAATTCCTGTAGCTTGTGTACAGTGAGCTCTGAAGGTGTTTTGTACTCTAAATCAGCCACACAATGAGTACTCAAGAGTTCAGAACACTATTGTTTTATTTCTTTTGTTAGCTTAGTTAGTCAGGGTGAGCAGGCAGCATGTCAGCAGAGGAGTATGGAAAGCTGACAAGGAGCCAGCTGGCAGAGATGTGCCAGGCTAGGGGACTGGTTCATGGAAACCTGACTAAGACAGACCTGATTGAAGCCTTGGTTACAGCTGCATCAGAAAACAGCAGCTAGGAGGACAATCAGACTGGCAGTGGAGATATAATACCCTCAGAGAATGGAGAGCTCAACCTTTCTAAAGGGTATTTAAAAATCCATCTGTAGCTAAAGAGACTTGAGCTGGAGGCCAGGCATTTGGAGATAGAAACAGCTGAGAGACTGAGGAGTCTACAGGCTGAGGAGAATGAGAAATTGCTACACCTGGAAGCTGAGGAAAAGGAGCGGCAGAGGAAGCATGAGAGGGAAATGCTGACTCTTCGCCAAAGTCATGCAGATAATGGGGAAGGGAGTAACTGGACACCAGAAGCACAAAAGGTCAGTAAATTTCTTCCACAGTTTAAAGAGGGGGATAATGTTGATAGTTTCATTCATATATTTGAGAGGGTATACAAACAGTATAGTGGCCAAAGGCTCTGGGTACAGTTCCTGACCCCCTTACTGTTTGTTGTTGCATGTTTTGATTATACTGCTGTTAAAAATCACTTTTTAGAATTCTTTGAGCTAACACCTGAAACATATAGGAAAAACATTCGTAAGCATAGACGCAAGGCAGATGAAAGTGTGTGTGACTATGTTGCTGAACTGAGCACTTATTTCCATAGGTGGGTGAGCGGATGTCAGGTCACCACTTTTGAAAGGCTAGCAGACCTTTTGGTGAGGGAACAAGCCCTTAGCACTTTGCCTGATGACATGAGGATCTGGTTAGCTGATAGACAATGTGTTACTTCAGATGAGTTGGGAAAGAAGGGAGACCTATACCTGGCAAGCAGAGCAGCCCTGCACAGGAAAGGGACCCCAGTACTGCTCATGGGTCTAAAGGAACCCATGGTGGGTAGCACAGACTGCCCCAACATAATCTGCCAGTAGCAGAGGAAGCCACTAGTCCAGGTACACGTCCAGGAGCTAGGGTTAAAATTTTGGAATGCAACCAATGGGGCCATGTGGCATACAGGTTTCCATGGAGGCAAGGTGGGGAACAAAAGGTGAGGGAACCAGTAAGTGGGAAAGACAAAATGCCAATAGTAGGTTGTCTTGGGACAACAAGGGTACCAAACTACAACCAGAGGTTATATCCTATTGTAGTGAATGGCAAAGAGGCCTTTGCCAAGGGAGACAGCCGGGATGAGTACAGTGGGACAATGACCTCCTTTTTTCTGGATGAAAAGCCCTTAGTGATGAGGTGTGCCACATAGAAGGATTTCCTGACTATTGTGGTGATGTGGTTATCGAAGGTGAGACCACTGTCCACCTGTTTCCCTAAGTTCTCTTATCACACTTTTGGTGTTTAGTGTACTGCCACCTATATGGTAATTCACGGATGCATGTTTTTTTCCCAAAGGGGATAACTATACATTTCATGGCATTGAGCTTGAGCCCATGGCTCTAGCACCAAGCATCTGTTTCTGTAAGGCCCTTTTGTAGAGTATCCACATAATGTGGGGATTCAATCATGGCTCCCAGTTTGCAATCATCTGCAAACTTTGTTAGCCAGAGTCCCTTAGTGTTGGCCTGTACTTCAGAGAAGTAGAAGCCAAACAAGAGCGGTCCCAGGACTGAACCCTGAGGTACTCCACTTGTCACTTGTCTGGAGCTGGATTTGGAGGTGGCTACTTTTACAGTGTGGGTTCTATCAGTAAGCCAGTTAGCAACCCATTGGGTGACGTAGGGATTAATGCCCAGCTTAGTAAGTTTATCTATGATTCTAGAGTGGGGGATGGTGTCAAAGGCCTTGGAAGGGTCTAGATAGGCTGTGTGGACCACCTTACCCTTATCCATGGCTCTGGAGACTAATTCGAAAAAGTCATTCAGGTTCAGGAGACAAGAACGGCCCTTCACGAACCCAAACTGGGTGGGGTCCAGTGTTTGAAGGTTGCCAATGTCTTTGTTTATAAGTTCCAAGATAATACGCTCCATGGCCTTGCAGATAAGGCTTGTCTGACTGATGGGACGGTAGTTTCCGGGATCCAAGGTGGATCCCCCCCTTGTGGAGTGGGATAACTGTAGCTCTGCGCCACTCAGTGGGCACGAAACCTGAGGTGAGACTATGATTAAACATGACACTTAGGTGAGGTGCCAGTTCATATTGTAGTTCATGTAGTACACAGCCTGGGATGTCATCTGGTCCCATGGATGCTGTATTCTTAGCTTTGGAGAGTGCGTTTTTTACCTGTGTGGCCGTTATTACCGGAATTTGGCAATCTTCCGGTATTGAGATGGGCCATTTAGGGGGTGAGAGGGGAGTGAAGTTGGCACTGAATCGATCTGCCAGGATATTGGCAATATCCTTGGGATCAGTATATTTAATGCCATTCTGTTTTAGCTCAGAGCAGATCTGAGCATTGCCATTTAGATTCTTGACATAGTTATAGAATGCCTTGTAGTTGTCGTTGGAATCTTTGGTAATTTTATTTTCGTAACTAGCTTTGGAGGATTTTATGAGGGATCTCAGTTTCTTACTGAGGCTGGTAAGGGAGTTTTATGCATCCTGGGATTTTCCTCTTTTCTGCAACAGTTTCTTCCTTTTATTGTAGAGTTTGTTTATGGCAGGGATGTAACAGGGTACTGCAGGACCTGTGAGCAGTGCCAAAAGGTAGGCAAGGCAGGAGACAAGGTGAGAGCTCCTTTGATGCCTTTGCCTGTGACTGAGGAACCATTTCAGAGGGTAGCTATGGATATAGTGGGTCCTCTGAGTACCCCAAGTTCCACGGGGAAAAAGTATATCCTAGTGGTAGTGGATTATGCTACACGATAACCTGAGGCAGTGGCTTTGTCCTCCATTGAGGCAGAGAAGGTGGCAAATGCTCTGTTAGAGATTTTCAGCAGGGTAGGTTTCCCAAAAGAAATACTGACTGACAGAGGTGCCAATTTCATGTCAGACCTGCTGGCTTGTCTGTGGAAGTCCTGTGGGGTGAAACACATGAAGACCAGCCCCTTCCATCCCCAGACTAATGGTCTTGTTGAAAGGTTAAACTCTACATTCAAGTCCATACTACAGGCATTTGCAGATCAGTTTAAGAGGGAGTGGGACAAATATTTGCCCCGTCTGTCATTTGCTTACAGAGAGGTTCCCGAGAAATCCACAGGTTTTTCACCCTTTGAGTTGCTGTATGGGCATAGGGTGAGGGGACCTGTAGATTTAATTTGAGATGAGTGGGAAAGTGAGTGCGAGTCTCACAAGGAGTCTGTTGTGGCATACGTCCTAAACACAAGGCTCAGGGAACTCATGGGCTTAGCCCAGGAGAACCTGGCAGAAACCCAACAACAGAAAAAGGTGTGGTATGACAGGAATGCTTGAGCTAGAGAGTATGCTATGGGGCAACAGGTAATGGTTCTCATTCCTGTCAGACACAACAAGCTGCAAGCAGCTTGGGAGGGACCCTACAAGGTGGTAAGAAAGGTAAGTGATGTTAATTACATGGTGGAACTGCTAGGCAGAAGGCAGGGGCACAAATTGTACCATGTTAACATGATGAAATCCTACCATGCCTGACGTACAAGGCCATGTCCAATCCGGAATTAATGGACATGCTCCATCTCAGAAAATCCAAATCCATCAGAGCCACGAGAGCAAGAGACTTAAACCTCAACACAGAAATAAATAGGACGTGCTGGAGGGACAGATTCATAACCCAGAGGCTCCCTACACTCTGGAACAGAATCCCAATCCATGTTAGGCAGAGCCCCTCACTAACTCTATTCAAGAGAAATCTTGACGAGTGGATGGGAGATCGTAGGTTTACCCTGGGGGTCATCTCTGTGTCACTACTAGACAGAGGCACAGCAAACTAAACCCTAAATGGGAGTAGTATTCTCATCCTAAGGGGTGGTGAAAACCACACACACTCTGGCTAGGCTTATAAATGCCCTAGGGCAGATAGCCTAGTACGAACCTATGAACCTATGAACCATTATAGGGAGGCCCCTGTGCTGAGCATTTGCAGTGGATTGCAGGAGGAGTCTGAGGGAGATCTGGGGACTGATCTCCTCAGTGAGACGCGGGCTGACACATCAGAAGAAAGGGTAGCAATGTCCCAGCAACTATCTCATACCCAGGCTCGAGAAATCCGAGCAGTGTTGCAGGTATTTGGGGACATGTTCACTGGGAGACCAGGGTGCACCCACCTGGGGCAGCACCAGGTGGATACAGGACCCCAAAGGCCTATTAGGCAGGCCACTTATAGAGTGCCTGAGAGAGTCAAACAGACTATGAGGGAGGAGGTACAGGAGATGTTGGAACTAGGGGTGATTCAAGAGTCCAACAGTCCCTGGTCCTCCTCAGTGGTGCAGGTGCCAAAGAAGGATGGCAGCACCAGGTTCTGTGTGGACTACAGGAAATTAAACAGTCACACAGAGTCAGGTGCTTACCCCATGCCTAGGACAGATGAGGCCCTAGAGCAGCTAGTTGGGGCTAAGTATCTTACAACTATTGATCTTACCAAGGGTTAGTGGCAGGTGCCCTTGACTCCCAGTGCTAGAGAGAAGTCAGCCTTTGTGACTCATTTTGGCTTGTTTGAGTTCACAAAATGCCCTTTGGGATGAAGAATGCCCCAGCAACTTTCCAGAGGCTGGTAGATCATATCCTGGCAGGGGCAGGAGGGTTTGCCCTTGATTACCTAGATGATATTGCCATCTACAGCCATTCCTGGCCAGATCACCTTCAGCATGTCTGGGAGGTTCTGGGCAGACTGCAGAGGACAGGGTTGACCATTAAGCCAAGCAAATGTCAGGTTGATATGGCAGAGGTCTCCTACCTAGGACATAGAGTGGGGAGTGGTAAGATAAGGCCAGAACCTGGAAAAGTGGAAGCCATTCAGGTATGGCCTGCACCTGTTACTAAAAAGCAGGTGAGAGCATATTTAGGGACAGCAGGGTACTACAGAAAGTTATAGTACCATAGCTGTTCTCCTCACAGACCTGACAAGGAAGAACAGGCCAGATAAGGTAGTTTGGACCCCAGCATGTGAGCAGGCATTCCAGAAGCTTAAAGAAGCGTTGGGAGGATCCCCTGTGTTAGCTAGTCCAGATTACAGCAAATAATTTGTTGTGCAGGTGGATGCTTCAAACCATGGGGTGGGGGCTGTACTTAGCCAGATTTCTTCAGAGGGAGAAGAGCACCCAGTGGTTTATCTCAGTCGTAGGCTCCAACCCACTGAGGAATGCTATGCAGCTGTAGAAAAGGAATGTCTAGCCATAGTGTGGGCACTGCAGAAACTTCAGCCTTATCTGTATGGAAGGAAATTCACTGTTATGACACTTCACAACCCCCTAATATGATTAAACAGAGCCAGCCAGCAAAATGCCAAGCTGCTAATATGGAGCCTGGGGTTGCAAGCATATGATATGTCCGTGCAGCACTGCAGTGGGCTTAGCAATGCCAATGCAGATGGGCTCTCAAGACAGTGAATGGGGTAAGGTATACTCAGACTGACCTCACTCCCTCAAGCAGCATTTCTCAAGGGTCACTTGAAAAACTAGCTTGAGTTCTCCAGGGGGGGGGGTATGTGAAGATTGGGTGAAGATAGGTGAAGGCTGCCAGCCTAGCCAGATAGAATTTTGGAGATAATTCTGTCATCTGTAAATATTAATGTAAACCACAGGCTTGTGACCTAAATGGTAAAAATAGTGTTGCATGTGGAACTGAAAAAAATGTAACAACAGTGCACTCTACTGACCAAGTAAAGCAGGTTGTGACCCTTTGATGTTAAAACTCTGAGCCATTAAGTCTAGAGTGAGGCATCCTGCCTATTGTTTTAAGGCCAGAGTTAATGGCCAGAAATTGCATGCATAAATGTCCTTTATTACTCTGGCTTCTGTCCAGAGGTGAAGAATGTAAATGTAGTTTCTGTTAACCTGGGAACCCAGGGAGGTGTGAAGAATGATGAAATGTGAACCAGGAATGTGATTTTAAAAACAGAGAGTAGCAGAGAGCATTAAACATTTTTGTCTTGACCATCCAACTCATCAGCACTGTCTTGCTCTATATGTACGTTTATCTTAGACTTGTGTTTTCTCTTAGAAATAGCTAGAAACTAGAAAGATTAGACTAAGTGTTTTTCTGTGATGTCAGAACTGTACTACTGTGATCTCTGAACTCTTGACTAGCACTGTGTAGTAAAAAGTATAAGTATTGTCTTGTGTTTTGACTATTTGTTATTAAATATTTTTAAACCCTTTCAACTGTGGCTGTTTTTGTAGAGATAATTTAAGATCTTTAGAGTACTTGCATGCCTTTGGTAAAATTGTACAAAGCCACTCCAATAGCTTTAGACCTGGGCTATACTACCAATTAGATAATAATATTGCACAGTAATAATTGGACACCCTTTTAAGGGCCCTTGAGTAGCTGATAAATATTAGTGGGTGGTGGCAGCTGGTACTACCGTGTAGTCTGTGGAAAGGGGGCACAGCTGGAGAACCTGTGCCATCCTTCCCCAGGAGTGTCTGTGTGGTTATATAAACTCTTCTCAAAGAGTGTGTGTGTATGTGTGTGTGTCAGCTACATGGGCAGGGACACAAAGCACTGGTTCATTTGAGAGGGTGCTGGTGGTTTTAGCTTGCCCACTAGGCTGAGATCTGGACCCTGTAGCTGTGCCAGTGGGGAGTCTTATTGGGGACCTGGAGAGCAAGGGAGTGACCAACCCCGGACTGACTGTGATCTCTGTGTGCTCTTAAGGGAAATTGCACTTTACTGTGTGTATTTGTTATCCTTTCCTCCTATATGAGACCCCCCCTCACTGGTGTTAGTGGTGAGGATTGAGGCTGCTTGATTGCTGGGCCAGGGCAGGGGCGTCACACTCTTAACATCTCACTGAAATGACAAAACAATCTTTACACATTACTGTTGCCTATACAATTCACTAAGCTGCACATGGGCTTTTTCTTTAGTAACTGCCACCACTGTAAAATCTTAGAATGTATAAATGTAACTGTTGCTTGTGTATAAATGTAAATAGAAATGTAACTACTCTGTGTTTAACTGGAACTTAGTATAATGCAGTGTAAGCTTCCCCTCCCCCATATACTCCACCTACTCTTCCCTTCTACATAACCAGTACCCAATAACCACATTTTCTTATCTCTACACCTCTTCCCTAGTCTATTACCTTCTTCCTTTCCTACCTTCTTATACCAAACCATTCTACCCTCCCTCACTATTATTACCTCAATACTCCTACCTTTACTTCTTTGTCAAAACCTCTGTACTATTTTCATAAACTCTACCTCATATATTCACCTGTTATACATTGCTCCTCACAGCTATGCCCCTCATGCACAACATCCTTCTCCTTATTTTCACAGTTTACCTCTCTTGCCTTCTAAAACTCTCATCACTTCACCCAATTTATATACCTCCCAAACCCACATCAGCAACATCTACCTACACTGTTCTCTCCTCCAGCTACTCTGCAATCTGCTCTAGTCTGTATGCCACTGATATAATTTTAGAAAGGAAACCAACAATCCTCTCTCCACAGGATAAACTTCCTAGTAACCTTGTACAGAACTATATTAGGGACCCAAAAAGAAGCCCTATCCAAAAACTTTTCCTATTCATCTTAGCCTAGTCCAGTGTGGTGACATCCACCCTAAACCTGTCCCTTCTCCTTCCTCTCATAATGTCCCTTATTCAGCAAAATCCCTCAGTTTCACCACCATCAACATTCAAAGTATTAGAAACAGACCCCCCCTTCTACATGCATGGTTATGTCAATATAAATCAGACTTTACAGCCATAACCGAGACTTTGCTAAAAACATATAAAGGATTCTGAATTTCTTCCCTCAAACTATTCCTGCCTTTATAACAGATAGACTCCACAAAAAAGGTGGAGGCATCGCCTTATTATATCCAAGCACCTTCACAGTGATTCCATTTTCAAAGCCCATTCCCTCCTTCTTGACCGCAGAGTTACTTATCACCTGTCTCAAACTAAATGACTACAAAAGCCCATGTATCAGTCATATACATTCCCCCAGGCAACAATATTCCCATTCTCGAAGACATTCTTACCTGGACAACTAACAACATAAAAAATGAAACAATCATCCTAGGCGACGTTAATATTAACTGGGTAGACATGTGCAATAACCTTTCCTCTGGCATCAACCTTCACATCTATACCCAGCTTATTTCAGATATTACCAGACCTGACAGTAGGAATAGGAAAGGTTCAATCCTGGATTGGATCATTGTTTCTGACCCTGATAAGATTTCCACCTCCAGTACTCTTGCAGACAGTATAAGTGACCACTCACCAGCATTCGTAATACCCAAGCCCACCACTCTATCAAACATACAGATATACCCGAAATTTGTCCCAGTTCTCCCCAAATACCTGTAATGATATTTTGCACAATACTAACTGGAATCCACTAAAATCTCTCCCTCTTAATGAAACTGTGGAATTCTTCAATTCCACATTTCTTAGTATCCTAAATAAATTTGCCCCTGTCCGGCTAAAAAGAGTCAAGACAAAACATGCTAACTGGCTTGCCAAGTCAACAAAGCAAATTATGTCCTCTGGAGATAAAGCCCGGAATGACTGGCTAAAAAACAAAATTCCTCCCAGCCTCATGCAATATAAACAACTTTGCAATCAGGCCAAACGATTAGTACTTAAAAACAAAAAAGAATACTTTCAAACCCTCCAAAACCAACATAATCACAACCCTAAGAAATTTGGGGAGCAATCAACTCCTTACTCCATCCTGGGACTACCCATAATCTATGCCCAAATCCAGAAAAAACACCCTGTGAGTTAGCCTCTCTAACTCTTATTTCATCGACAGTATTGCTAAGCTTAGTACCACCTTCCCACCCATTAATACAGACCAACCAAACCCTACAATACTACATACCCCAACTACTACATTACCCACTTTCTCACTCTGTCCCATACCTACCTCTACCATAAAAAAACTCCTTCATAGACTAAAACCATGCACCAATGTGCCAGATAACCTACCAGCAGACTTCTTACAACTATCAGCCACCTCCATAGCTTATCCCATCAGCATTCTGCTCAGTAGGTCCATTCAGGAATCATGTATACCTGTTATCTGGAAAAAGGCATATGTTCTCCCACTTCACAAAGGCGGCAATAACTCTTGACATCTCTAACTTCCAGCCTATGGCCATTTTCTCCCCCATCTCAAAAATACTTGAGAAGTGCATTCACATTCAGCTCCTTAGTCACATATTTAAACACCACCTCTTTTCCTCCACTCAACATGGCTTTAGGCCAGGACATAGCACTAACACTTTTCCTTCCTGGACACAGTTAATAGAGCTAGGGATGATGGATCCATAGTCTCCGCACTCTTTCTCGATCTATCAAAAGCATTCGACACAGTTTCCCACTCCCTTCTGCTTACTAAACTCTCAGACCTTGGCACCTCTTCCTCCATCCTTCATTGGTTTTCCAACTATCTCACAAATAGGCAACAAGCTATGATGACAGCCTAACCTTTGACTTTCATATCCATAACAACATCAAAAAAACTCATCAAAAACTAGGAGCCCTTTATAGGCACAACTACTTTCTTAGTTTCTCTGCAAAAAAGGCTCTTGCCTCATCATTCCTGCTTCCATCTCTTATATGGCACCTCCATCCTCACCAATATTCAGTCCTTTCTGAAAACTAAACTGAATTCATGCTACAACAAAGTTACCAGATTTGCTACAAATGCTAAATTCTCCACCCGCCACTGTTCCACACTACATCAACTAAATTGGCTCGAATTCCCCCATCACCTCACATACCTGCAACTAACTGCTGCCCATAAACTTATTTACTATCCAGCAGCCTGCCCATCCATCTCCCACATTATGACTGTATACCATCCTAATCAACACCTAAGGTCAGAAAACAAAATGCTGTTAAACGCTGATAAACCTAACCTCTCAGCTGGCCAAATGCTGTATCCTTTATAATCTCTCTCCTTCACTCAGAACCATCAGTAATCCCACTGCTTTAAAAAAAAATCCCTTAAACTTCATCTCTCCTCAAATTGGATCTGCACCTGCACCCCCTACTTACAACCCCAAAACTTGACCCCCTCCCAAGATCCTACTCCTCTTCACTCTACAACTAGTTTATGTTCCTCTTCTCTCTATCACATCAACTCCTTCTGCTGTTACTTTAGCCTGTGCTATCTCTGCTTTAAGCCTTCTGCCTCCTTCTTTTCCCTTTAAGCTAATTTGCTCTATCTGCTAATAATCTCACCTATTATGTAAAACTTCTATTCCTATACTAGTGCCATGATTTTAAACAATTCTTCACTGTTATCAGTATATGTAATGTTAATACCAAATTATTGTATGCAGTTATTACTTTATTTAATGTGCTACCTCTACCTTATATACTCTGTATGGACTGTACATAATTTTTCTTTGTATGTAATTACATGTGGAGGTTTTCTGCCCGGGCCTCCACTGAAAATGGGCTCATTTCTGGCCCAGTGGACTTTCCCAGTAAAGGAATACAATAAATAAATAAATAAAATAAATAAATAAGCACATGGAGCTTTTCTCCCCAGGCCTCCTCTGAAAATAGGTATTACCCGGTCAGACTTTCCCAGTAAACAAAGACAAATAAATAATAATTTAAGAAAGGTAAGTCAGTACAGTTGCTGCTTTCTTGGTAGTGTTTATCAGGCAAATTGGAGCAATACCTTAAGATACAGCCAGATTTACTCCATTAAGTTGGCCAGTTTCACAAAGCAGCTCTCTAGTTGCAGTGCAGTGTAGTGTACTTCCAATGGTAGCCAGTGATTTTCCAAAGCCAGCCACTTATTTCAGGCTTTAAGTTGTACTGCAAGTGAAGTTTAGCAAGTGTCACACTCCAGCAAGTCCTGAGTCATGCCATTATAACAAAATGGCAAGCAAAGTAATACACTTTGATTTAAAAAGGGTCTTATTATTTGAATTGATTTAGGGCTCCCTGGCCTGAACCAACTTAGAACACCACAAGGGCACCAAAGTAGATCTTGTTCCTTATACTTAGGGCAGACTGGGGTTCATGATCCTTATGTGTAGTGATCTCTCCCAGTTTTACAGTAAACCTGCTGCATTGGCTGTTAAAATAATTAAGAGAATTTGTTTGGGAGATTAGCTTATGGCTAAAGTATTATAGCAAACTATGGCCAAAACACACTTTATCATAACTTTGAGCTACATTTAGCCCCTTAATTGCAAAGACTAAAGTTGTATAATAAGGATTTTCCATATATTTAGCAGTTTAAAACATAAGCCACTATACTACCTTTGTTACCTTGTTTGTATTCTGACCAAAATGTGCTCAAAACACATTGCATTGCACAATATTAATATTAGGATGTGATTTTATTTAATAATGTTGACAGTTGTGGTTGCATATCCACTGTTAATGTGCAAATTCTTTAAATTTTAAAATGGTATCAAAAACGTGGCTATGTTATACTGTTGGTGTCCTCCAGTAGCTAAAGAGTTACTGTGTTCAAGTAGGTGAAACCACAACTGCCAACAACTTTTAAATTGTTCTCTGAAAGAGTCGGAACCGAGGCCGCAGGCTTAGAGACAGAAGCCTGGGCCTTGGAAGACATTGAAGTCTTAGTCGGGGCCGACTTAGCCGGAGAGCCCTCCGGTTTAAGAAGGCCCCTCAAAATCAATTTGTTTCTCCTCTCCTGCAGGACTCTCTGGCTAAAAGAATGACATATTGCACAGGAGTCCTGCAGGTGGAGAGGTCCCAGGCAGTATAAGCAAGAAGTGTGACCGTCTGTCAGAGACATCTTCTGACAGCACGAGTCACACTTCTTAAAGCCTGAGACCCTTTCCTTGGACATAGTTGTAACAACACACACACAACACAGTCCCAAGAAATAGTTATCCCAAAAAGTCAGATAACTGACTTCTAATACACACACACACACCCTAACAAGGGGGGGGGATGGGAGGGAATAAGGCCTGACTAAAAAAATAAAGGAGTGAGGGATTTTCTAGTCAGAAAGGGACTTAAATTAACTATAAACGTTAAAAAATAAAGTTTAAAGTTGAAAAGGGGCTAAAACAGTAATATATAAATCACTTACCAGGAGCTGGTAAAAGGAGGACCTCATCAGCGAAGCGGCAAACGAGATCTGGGTACTTACCGCCTTGCATCATGGGATATGGGGCTGCCTCGAGCTGGTAAAAGTGACTCTCGAGCTTAGCAAGTGCAGTGGAGCCGAGGATCGGCTCCGAACCCATCAAGCAAGAAAGAAGGCGAGAGAAGACAACTAACATGGAACGTTATGGTAGGTACATAACTTCTCATTCTGTGACTGCACAGACATCTAAATCTTCTAGTGACAGAAGTGCTTCCAGGGAGTGCAATTTTTGGTTTAAGCTCCTAGCATTTAGCAGCATGACCCTTATTTGTCATGATTTGGTTAATTTCACGTCTGTAATGTTGTTTTTGAGACCTTGCCAAAAAGGCACTATGGGAGAGGCAGCAGCCTTTGCCAGTAGCCAAAAGCCTAGGGGTGCCAGGTGCAAACCATCTCTGGCAAAGCAGAGAGGTTAGTTGACCATGGCATCTCAGGCAGACAGGAACTGGATCCCCTTGGAATGGCACCAAAAACTAAGCCATTAATTGAAATCGGTCATTTTTTGTTTATACTGTGGCATCATTCTAGGTGAGGGTTGTATGCTGCTCAAGGCTAGGGACATGCCTGCGTGGGACACATACTCAGAGAGCTCAGCCATGTCTCTCTTCATATAGTCCAGTGAGGTATGTCTCAGGTCATTCACACCAACATGAACTATGATAGAAGAAATTGTTGGTCACAATTTGAAGTACACTAAGGGACATTGTGCTGTAACTGGACATCAGCTACCAAGCCTCATCTTGAAACAATTTTTGAAAAGGTTTCTGCGTACCTGTTCACCTAGAAGAGAGGTGGATTCTTTTTGGGAATCTCAGTTTTGCACTAGAGAAGCTTACATTTTTGCTATTTGAACCAGCTCATCAGGATGAAATGAAGTTCTTAACTTAAAAAAAACAGTGTCACTCATTGCTCTGATCTTATGGTGAGCCATCTTTATCCCATTTTCCATAAGGATAGAGTATCTCTGAGAGCAAATCTTTCTTTTGTGCCTAAAGTTGTTTCAGAGTGTACTTTGGGTTAAGTTATTAATTTCTTTGTTGTTTTTCATCTCCTAAAAATAAGGGAGAAATTATTTTCCATACTCTGGATGTCTACAAGAAATTTGGATACTGTATAGACAGGACTAAAACCTTCAGGAGTTCAGATCAATTATTTATTTCTTATGAAGGTAAGAAGAGGGCATTGTCAGTGTCAAAAGAGAGAGTTTTGAAATGGTTGTCTCATGCTAGCCCATATAGCTTAGTCTACTACTACAGTGATCTATTTGAGCATCTACTGTTACGGTAAGTTAACGTAAACAACTGTACTTTATCAGATGGTCACCTGCAGTTTTAGGAAAGACAGAAAAGAACAGAAGGGAATGGAAAATACAGATTCCCATTGTTAGTAATTATTGGAAGTAAGACATATTAAAACAAGACTTTTAAAGATGAAAGATAAATGATTCAGTTGCTGCCATAAGAATTTGTCAACCAAGCAGGAGCTTAGTTTGTAGGTGGGAGGAGGTTTCTGACGCCTGCTTTAGCAGCAGGTTTAGCTGCTAAGATGATTGTGGCTACAGACTCCATGGATGGGGTAAATAAACTGGTGACCTTTGCCACAACCTGCCTGTAAAAGAAACCAAGGCATGTATAAGTCAGTGATAGAATAAATGAACTGAAGAAAGTTGAGGGTATGTCAAATGCAGACCAGCAGCCCTTAGGGAACTGTACTAGGAAGAAAACTAAGAACTGAAATGGGTAGCTATATGAAGAGAAGCGCAATGCATCTTTGAGTCAAAATAATACGACCAGAAGACAACAGGTGGACATTTAAAAAAACAGTAAAGAAGAAAAAACAAATAAAAACAAACCACACTGGAGCCAGAATAAAGTTGAGCGCTTCCGTCCCATTTATTACATAACTTCTTCGGAACTAAAAATTGAATACAGCCATTACCTTATATAAAACAATCAATTATGACATAATTTCCTTAATTGTTACTTAATTGTTTAAAGTAAAAAAAAAAACGATAAATATATATGTACATGTGATAGATAGGGACAGGTAAGTTATTAATGTTTACATTTGTATTTATAAGATTATATAAATGTTTGTATGCATACATATATTTATTGATTTGTTGATTGATTGATTGTTTTATATAAGGTAATGGCTATATTCAATTTTTAGTTCTGAAGAAGTTCTGTAATAAACAGGACAAAAGCGCTCAACTTTATTCTGGCTCCAGTGTGGTTTGGTTTTAACAGGTGCACATTTAGTTGAACATGCTGACTACTACTAAAATGTGTTTCACTAGGGAAAAAAGGCTAGGGATTGACAATCACTGGTAAGCTAAAGATAGAGCTAGATTTTTATAATTCCACTAGAAATTAATAATTGCACGAGTGGTTCTACTCCTTAGTAAGGTAGACCATAAGAAACACTTACCCATTGCTGCAAGACTCCATATGACACATGGATAGGCTGACGGAGAGGTTTTGTAATGGAAGTTGCAGCAATGTACTGGTGACCTTATGAGAAGAGAGGGTAACAGACTGTTTTACTTGTATAAATGTGCATTTGAACACAGTACCATCTGCCGTTCTGCTAGTGTGTGTGTGTGTGTGTGTGTGTGTGTGTGTGTGTGTGTGTGTGTGTGTGTGTGTGTTAGTTACCTCTCAAATGTACAGATGTTCGCAGAATGTCCAGATTTTTGCCTCATATTTTTGGTCTGTTCCTGATAAAAATTGTGTTTTTTTTTTGATAAATCACTGGGATGATCTAAGGATCAAAGTCACTAAATAATAACATTCTTTTGTATTTCAGACTTCATATCCTTCAGAAAATTCATTCTAACACAAATCCTGTTATTCTAGCAACTTTCCAAGTTTATAAGAGCAATATTTAAAATGTCTCCCTATTTTTGGGCCTTTGTCCCTCCATTATGACAGGCTTTGTCCAGATTTCTTGCACCAAGAGGTTGAGAGGTATGGTGTGTGTGTGTGTGTGTGTGTGTGTGTGTGTGTGTGTGTGTGTGTGTGTGTGTGTGTGTGTGTGTGTGTGTGTGTGTGTGTGTAGGGGCAATTTCTCATCATTGGGAATTAGGTTCATAGAAGCTATGCAATGCAGACTTACCAAAATGGTGAAAAGAATGGAGAGGATGGGGTATATGGAGACACTTAAGAAAATGGGCAGGAATTAATTAGAAGAGAGAACTAAAGACAGCCACAGAGAATATGAAAATAGGATGTGAATAGCAGCTGGAAGACTGACAGTTTGTTATTTTTGAGAAACTACTGCTTCAAACACAAAGCACTAGGATCAAGGAATGTTTTGCCTGAGATAGTAGTGCATAAGACATCATAAGAATGGTACATTGGTATTTGCAATAGAGTAAGAAAAGACTGAAACGAGGGTAAAACAACTGCATGTGGTGTAGGTGTAATGAACCATGGCACTCCCTTGTAAACGATTTAGTTAAAAACTAACACAAAAGCATGACCAACAGTTTTCTGAAGTGTTTTTTTTTCTGTGAGGTTAAACTAGTACAACCATTGCCCATACTTAATCAGCTCTGACATTGCTATACATTAGAGCAATACAAAACCCTAACCACTATGAAATCAGTTCAGGAAAATTGGACAACAGCCATCATGTCTCTCACCAAATGTCTAGCATACCATGGATATGGACTCTACAGACTGCATGTCTTCTTCATTTGGCATTTCTTTATATCTGTAACATAGACTAGGCTTTTCAGTGAGGCAGACTTAAAGGAGAACAGGTTAGGATGACAATATAATATTAGGAAGTGTAGTTAGAGATGGGTCAGAAGCACTTCTGTGTGTGTTTGTCACACCGTACAATGATGGTAGCAAAAGCAGACAAAGAATGGCTAAGGTGGAACAGCGGAAATCTCACCTCTCTCAAGTGTGCATTATGTAGCCCTCCCCCCAATGAATGACTTGACTTGCCTTAGCTTTAATATTGTGGCGACTGAATGGCTGTCTTACTCATGCATAGGCAAGATGATTTTTCAAGCCTGGTACTTCTTGGATGACAATGACTCTTTGATGATAAGGAAACCTGGATTATGTTTTTAAACAATCTAGAAAAGAAACAAACTCAATGGAGAATAACTACAGGGAGTGAAGAAGTCAAAAGTGGTATTGTGGTGGACAGACAGGGAAAGTCTTGAAACTAAGATTTGATGAAGTAGTTGCCATGGATGATGATGGAAAAAAAACAAGAACGCCACTCTGTAAGGGTTCATCTGGTGTTAGTAAGAAAAAAGTTTTTGACATTGTTTTACCAACTTTTAAGGATACATTTAAAACACTGGATTACATCTTTAAGAACAGATTGAAAGGAGATGGACAAGCTAGAGATGATGTAAAATTACATGACTGAGAAATACAGGAGTAGAATTGCTAGAATCAAGAGAACTGATTGAGAGGATGAGATTTAGCAGCCAATAGCCTGCCTTGTCATTTTGTTATCATTGAGGATCTGGTAAGGTAGTGAATGTTTGAGTTCCCAAGCAGACTTTTGTGGAATATAGAAGGCAGTGCTGTGCTTCATAAATTACTTGGCTGGCACCTGATGGCACATTAAGCTCTGCATATACAGGAGTATATAATAAACAGCCTGATCAAGTGCACTACTTACTGGATACCTCCTGGGAATAGGGCTCCCAGGCCAGGAAGGGTACCCACAACCTGCTGTAGTAGTGCCAACAGGTGTAACTGTCCTGGTGTTTAGAGCCATAGCCTAGATGTACTGATCATGTATTCGCTTTTTGGTATTATGCAGAAAGGAATAAATACAATTCAGTTTAAATGTGTAGTGGAACGACACCAAACTTCACAACCCACAACTACGTTTTCATTAAAGGCACGGCTGAATGAGGAGAGAAGGGACAGAGCATTGCAGCAGCTGGTGCCTTCTGTGGGGAAGAGATGGGAACAACCATATCTGTAAGGTGCAGTCCCCACCCAGAGATCAGAGGCTACCCATGGGACTGATACATTTGCACATCAGCAGCAGATCTGCAGTTATATCTTGCACATGGGAGCATGTATGTTTACTGTATGCTGGCAATGTGCAAGAGTAGCCCATGGGGCAATAATCATTCATATATTACTAATATAAGGTCTAGATGACCACCTTGCAACCCCACCCCTCCACATACCACCTAAATGCAAAGAATCACAGTTATGTGGATGCCACACTTGGAACCTGGAGAATGTGCTGCTAAGGAGACTTGGACAGAGACCTGAAACTAGGCATCGGACAGAGTTAGTGTGGCCTGAGTTCAGGTCAAGGCTGGGGTTGGTGCAGAAATAAAAAGAGAAAAGACAGGAGGGAAGGAGGGGGGAAGAAAGGAAGGAAGCAAGGAATGAAGGTAGGGAGGAAGAAGGAGGTTTGGTGTGCAGGGGGACAAAAATAAAAAATAGAAAGATACAATGCATGATTTAACAAATGCAGATAAGATAGAATATGGCCAGAATGATAATGCTGGGCAGAAGGATTAAAAGTGTTTGAGGTGGTTTATTTGACAGAAAGAGTACCTCAAACAGAATGCTCTGTGTGCACCTATGAGGTTATCCATGTTTAAATGCATTTGTAAGAGAAAAGTAGGCTGGGTATTTTTTTTTCTGTTTCAGAGGATGGAAACCTCCAAGCATGTAAAGAACATATAGTTTGCCATCTACTGCCACCTCTTGGTTTTGTCTAAGTATGGCAGTTGTAAACAGCATAGCAGTATACAGAGGCAAGGTGAGTCACTCAGTTTGGTTGGTGTTCCACCCAAATCGCTATGGGGACAGTAAGAGGACAATAATAAACAAACTCCAGGCAATGATATACAAGAATAACAGACCTGGCAGGCTTTAAGAAGCAAGTATTTTTTAATAGGGTCTGTTGTTTAATGCAGTCTACTAAAGAATGAAAGTCTTCCTTATTAAATGGTGGTGGTGGGGTCTGTTGCACAACTTTTTCTCAGAAAATAAATAAAACATAATAGATATTAGTAGCAGCTTTGTAGAGATCAGTGTGCAGCTTGTGCTTCATATAACAATTTGTCTTTTATACTAGGGCTACCTGTTTGGCTTTTGACATCCAGCCTGTATAATCAATCCATCCATCCACAACCCCTTTTTCCCATTATTTCCATTAATTTTGTTTCTTAGAATAAGCCAGTTTTCTAATTTCAGCACTCAAATCTGTTTCTTTGAACTCAGCACTTGTTCAGAACTCGTTGTAAGCACTAAATAAGCTGCAAATTACTACAGCACTCCGCTTTCCTCACTTGTCTAGAGGAAAGCAGTTTTTAGTACTTAATAAATAAGCACTTATCCAGGCATGTCTAAGGGTCAGCTCCCAGTGATTTCTCCTGTCTACCTGATAAATCTGGGCATCTTGGGGCAATGCAGCAATTGCCTTACGTACACAGACAACCCTCTCCTCCTACCACCCAACACTACAACCTGTGAGAGATGCACTTATATAGCCAAACTGGAAGAAAGCTCTCTTCACCCAGGACTGGACTAGACAGTCAAGAGGAGAAGGTAAACACTTGCACCACACCACACTCATCACATAGTCCCTCAAAACCTACACCAGCAAAACACACACATAGAAACACAAAACACACACCTCCATACGCGGAGGCTCTCAATAAAAACCTGCCCAAGCATCAGGGACCTCCAAAGCAGAAACGTAAGCAAACTCCACCCGCAACACAACCCAAATGACACATAGCCCACAAACTCAGTGTGCCACTCAACCACAGCCCATAAGGCATAACAACGTACCCAACACTCTAGTCATAGGTTCATAGGTTGATACTAGGCTATCTGCCCTAGGGCATTTATAAGCCTAGCCAGAGTGTGTTTGGCTTTCGCCACCCTTTTAGATTAGTTGACTGTGCCTCTGTATAGTAGGTCACAGAAGATGGCCCTTTTAAGGTTAGTTTACTGTGCCTCTGTCTAGTAGAGACACAGAAGAGATCCCAGGGGTAAACCTACGATCTCCCATCCACTTGTCAAGATTTCTCTTGAAGAGGGTCATTGAGGGGCTCTGCCTAACATGGATTGGGATTTTGTTCCAGAGTGAGGGGAGCCTTTGGGATATGAATCTGTCCCTCCAGCATGTCCTATTTATTTCTGTGCTGAGGTTTAAGTCCCTGGAGCGTGTAGCTCTGAGGGATTTGGATTTCCTGAGGTGGAGCATGTCCATTAATTCTGGTTTGGACATGGCTTTATACGTCAGGCACAGATCACCTCTGAGTAGGCGGTAAGTAACTGAGTAGAGCTGGAGTTTCTTTAGCCTAACTGCGTAGGGCATCTGTTTGAGTCCCTTGATCCTCTTGGTGAGGTACTTTTGGGGTCATTCCAGTTGCTGCAGGTGTCGGGTAAGGTACATCCCAAATGGGACATTGTATTCAATTATGGGCCTGATGAATGATGAGTAGAGGGGCACAATGACCTCTCTTGATCTAGATGTAAACCCTTTCGTGATAAGGTGGGCTATATAGAAGGTCTTTCTAACCACTTTGGCAACGTGATTGTCAAAGGAGAGATTGCTATCTACTTGGGTCCCCAAATCCCTAATTACTACTTCCGTACTTAATGGATTACCACCTATGTGGTAATTTGTGGGCACTTTGTTTTTCCCAAAGGGGATGACTATGCATTTTTGGCATTTAGCTTTAAGCCATGGCTCTGGCACCAGTTATCCGTCTCTGTGAGACCCTTTTGGAGGATCCTTGTGTCAGTCAGCGAGTCGATTATGGCACCCAGTTTGCAGTCATCTGCAAACTTGGTCAGCCATAGTCCTCCCGTGTTGGCCTGTACCTCAGAGAAATATATACCGAACAAGAGAGGTCCCAGGACTGAGCCTTGTGGGATGCCACTTGTAACTGGTTTAGAGTCTGACATGGCACCTGCAATTCTGACCATGTGGGTTCTATCCATGAGCCAGTTTGCAACCCATCTTGTGACATAGGGGTTGATATTTAAGCTGGTGAGCTTATTTATGATGCCCTAGTGGGGTATTGTGTCGAAGGCTTTTGCGAGGTCCAGGTAGACTGTGTGGACTACCTTCCCTTCATCTATGGCCTTGGTGACTGTTTCAAAGAAGTCGACCAGGTTCAAGAGGCAAGATCTGCCCTTAACAAAGCCGAATTGGGTAGGATCCAGTGTTTGGAGGTTCCCAATGTCTTTGTTTATGAGTTCCATGATGATACGCTCCATAGCTTTGCAGACTAAGCTAGTCAGGCTTATAGAGCGATAGTTTCCGGGGTCTGTTGTGGCACCACCTTTGTGGAGTGGGACCACTGTTGCTGTACACCATTCCTTGGGTACATATCCTGTAGTAAGGCTGAGATTGAACAGTGACTTTATGCGAGGGTTCAGTTCTTCTTGGAGCTCATGTAAGACGCAGCCTGGGACACCGTCCAGTCCCATTGATGCTGTGTTTTTTGCTTTGGAGAGGGCAGCTCTCACCTGTGCATCTGTGATGTCAGGGAGGCTACACTCTGTTGGGATAGACATTTGCTCTTTTGGGGGGGAAGGGGGGGAGAAGTTTGCACTGAACCTGTCTGCCAGGATGTTGGCAATGTCTGTGGGTTCAGTGTATTTTTTGTCATTTTGCACTAACTCAGAATAGGTGAGTCATAGTCAGGCACACTGATGTTCTACTCACCAGGCTAAACAAAGAGAAAGTTACTGTCAGCTGCCTGTCAGGTGCCAGGATCCGCCACATAACGCATTCAGGTCACTCCACAACAAGTACAAATAAGACACTGTCATTGTCCATGTTGGTGTGAATGACCTGAGACGTACATCCCTGGACTACATGAAAAGAGACATGGAGGAGCTCTCCAATCTTGTAGTCCAGGCAGGTATGACCCTAGCCCTGAGTAGCATCCTGCCATCATCCAGAATGATACCACAGTACAAGGACAAAATGATTGACTTCAACAATTGGCTAAGCTTCTGGTGTCATTCTAAAGGGATCCAGTATTTGTCTGCCTGGGACGACATGATCGACAGACCACAATGCTTTGCCAGCGATGGCCTGCACCTGTCACCCTTGGGATTCCGGATACTGGCTAAGGCTCTTGCCACCCCTATAGTGCCTTTTTTAGGCAAGGTTCAAATGACAAATTCACCACCGTAGCAGTACAAGCAAGCAAAATCTGAGGGTAATGCTACTAAATGCTAGAAGTCTAAACCTCAAAATGCACTCACTCGAGGCACTCCTTAAAATGGAGAACATCAACAAGTGTGCAGTGACAGAGACCTGGTTCAAAGCTCCAGAGAGCACCCCTGCATTACCAGGCTATAATTCATACCACACCTTTTGGCCACCTAACCCAGAATGAAGCACTAAAGGTGGAGGCATGTCCGTATTCATTAAGGCTATCCATACCTCCAGGCTAGTTGCACAGCATAATGCATCCGAGATTATCCAAGTGCAACTAACTCTTGGCAAGACCGCAATCCAAATTGTAGGTTGCTACAGACCCCCCACCATGCCCCAGGATTCCCACTCCTCATTTCTTGATACACTGGAAAGTATTAGGGTACAACCCAACACCCTAATAATGGGCGATTTCAACTACCCCACCATTAACTGGGAAAACTACTCATGTACCAACTCTTTTGCTCAACGTTTTCTGGAATTCATAAATTCCAACGCCTTGGATCAATTTATTCATACCCCCACCAAGGCCAGCAATATCCTAGACCTGGTCATTACCAGCATGGGCAACCGGTGTTCCACACCAGAGGTCAATTCCTCGTTGGTCAGATCTGACCACAAGCTAGTCACCCTAGACATCCACATCCCGCCCCCACCCCCAATTAGGGAAACCACCGTAAAAAACTTTTCCAAAGCCAACTTCACACTTCTTAAGACAGAAGTGGCAAACTTCATGACACCCATGCAGACGGACAATAGAGGTACGACTGCTGAATCCTGCACAAAATCACTTTATAAGCACTTACACGAGTGCATGGATCATGCTATCCCTAATAGAACCAAGATGCTATCCTCAAAAAAAAGGAAGCCAATCTGGTGGTCCTTTGCCATAAACAAACACTGCAACAGAAGAAAGAAACTGTTGCAAAAAAGAATAATATCCCATGACTGGAGGAATTCCCTGGTCAACCTCAGTAAGTAGCTGAGATCCCTCATAAAATCCTCCAAAGCTAGTTGCGAAAACAAAATTGCCACGGAGTCTAAAGACAACCACAAAGCATTCCATAGCTATGTCAAGAATCTCAATGGCAACACTCAGATCTGCTCTGAGTTACAGCACAATGGCACTAAATATACAGAACCAACTGATATTGCCAACATCCTGGCAGATAGGTTCAGTGCTAACTTTACCCCTCTCTCACCCCCTAGGGGGCCCATCTCTATACCGGAGGAATGCAAAGTTCCTGTAATCATGACTGCACAGGTAAAAAACACACTCTCCAAAGCCAAGAACACAGCATCCATGGGACCTGACAATATCCCAGGCTGCGTTCTACATGAACTACAGAATGAACTGGCACCCTACCTAAGTACCATGTTCAATCATAGCCTCACCTCAGGCTTTGTGCTCACTGAATGGCGCACCGCGACGGTTATCCCACTCCACAAAGGGGGAGCCATGATGGACCCCTGGAACTACCGCCCCATTAGCCTGATGAGCCTGGTCTGCAAGGTCATGGAACGTATCATCATGGAACTCATAAACAAAGACATTGGTAATCTCCAAACTCTGGACCCTACTTAGTTCGGATTTGTAAAAGGCAGATCATGTCTCCTAAACTTGATTGACTTCTTTGAAGCAGTCACCAAAGCTATAGATGAGGGTAAGGTGGTTCACACAGCTTATCTAGATCTCGCCAAGGCTTTCGACACCATCCCCCACTCTGGAATTATAGAGAAGCTCACTAAACTAGGTATAAATCCCTATGTCACAAGATGGGTTGCCAACTCTCTCACGGACAGAACCCACACTGTGACAGTAGCAGACTCCAAATCGACTTCAGACCAGTGACAAGTGGAGTACCACAGGGTTCAGTCCTGGGTCCTCTCCTGTTTGGTATCTACTTTTCTGAAGTACAGGCTAACACAGAAGGTCTTTGGCTAACAAAGTTTACAGATGACTGCAAATGTGGACATACTACAAAAGGACCTCACTGAGACAGATGCCTGGTGTCAAAGCCATGGCCTGAAGCTCATTGCCAAAAAGTGTATTGTCATCCCCTTTGGTAAAAACTCTGTACCCATGAACTACCACATAGCTGGTAGTCTACTTAATGCTAAAAATGTGATGAGACCTTGGGACACAGGTGGACAGTAGTCTCTCCCTTGATAATCACATCATCACAGTAGTCAGGAAATCCTTATGCGTGGCTCACCTCATCATAAAAGGTTTCTCATCCAGAAAAAAAGAGGTCAGTGTTCCCCTCTACTCATCACTCATTAGACCCATTATAGACTACAATGCCCCTTTTGGTATGTACCTCACAAGACATCTACAACAACTGGAAAGGCCACAGAAATACCTCACAAAGGGGATTACTGGCCTCAAACAGATGCCCTGTGCAGACCGTCTCAAAACACTCCAGCTTTACTCCATCGCATATTGCCTACTCAGAGGCGATGTCTGCCTAACATGCAAAGCTATGTCAAACCCAGAGCTGTTGGACATACTCCACTTAAAGAAATCCCAATCCCTCCGAGCTATACGTTCTAGGGACCTAAACCTTGTCACCACATAAACAGAACATGCTGGAGGGATAGATTCCTGTCCCAGAGACTTCCCATACTCTGGAACAGACTACCTATCTATGTCAAACAGAGCTCCTCATTAGCACTCTTCAAGAAAAATCTTGATGATTGGATGGGAAATAGGAAATTTACCCCAGGGATCACTTCTGTGGCTCTGCTCGACAGGGGCACAGGAAAATAATTTTCTTGGGTGGCGAAAGCCAGGGTACATTTTTGGATAGGCTTATATAGGCCCTAGGACCAATAGCCTAGTACCTACCTATGAACCATTATTGTACATGGGGTTGAGGTGTCATTTCAACAGTAACAATCATCTAGAGCCATGGTTTACACTGCCAGGTGACTAACCCTGCCACTGTTGATCTTCCACACCACACACTTGCATGCATACTTATGGCCAATTTAGAGTGTCCAATCCATCTATTGCATGTCTTTGGAATGTGACACGAAACCGCAGCACCCACATGAACACAGGAAAGACATACAGACTCCGCACAGAAGGTACCCCAGATGAGAATCGAACTGGGGAACCTCTTGCTGTAAGGTGGCAACACTACCCCCGTCCCACTGTGCCGCCCTCAGCACTGTGTGAGCTGAAGTTGCTAATGAGCTGAAATAGCTCAGTTGGAAGAGCATTAGATTAAAGATCTAAAGGTTCCAGCCTGTATAATCAAACCAATTTAAAACTGTGGGAAAACACCATGCGATTTTGAGCAAGTCTTTTAAAGAATACCTGTGTTCAGAAGCATAATGTATGAAATGGTAATTTTCTGCACAGTACTATTGTACATACAGCACTCTTAAAGGTTAGCATTTTATAGTTTGTACTACCCCAAATGGTATGGTAAGGCAACCGTTCTGAAGATTTTTTTTTCCATCTAAGCCTTCTTCCTACAATTAATTTCCCCCACAATATGATTTAATTTTGCCTTTAATTTTTTTTGTATCCCGTACTTATTGGCTTACAAATGCAGTACCTTGAACAAAAGCTTTTATATCCAAACCTTTGAGATAATAATCAATAACATCTTATTTTAATGACAGAATTCTAGCTTGGTAACTTTTAAGTATCTGGATGGAGTTGTACAATCCTTTGTTTGGGTCAGAAAAAAAGACTGACTTACTTTGTAAGGGGGAATGAGTCTTGAAATTTAATATTCTGCCAGGAAAACACAAGATTATGGTCAGAAGATTATGACATTGTCTTACATTATTGATTTATGGATAGGGCAAGCATCCCTACTCAAAATAATCACCTCCTACATCATCATTATATAAAGAAAAGCCAAATATTTATTTTATGCACAGAGGACATCAAGTATTTGCTTTTACCCTTTAGTCACCAAATTTGGAAAAAAAAAACAGGTTCAAACCCCATTGCTTGAATTTGTGAAATTCAGAATAAATCTCTAATAGATTGAGTGCACAGAATGTGAAAATCAGACAGTATTACCAGTTCAATTAAAAAGAAATAAAACTGAAAGCAATTGGATATAAAGTCAAAGAATGTTAATATTTAGATAATATTTGTACATTAAAAATAATATGCTTAAATATTTACTGTAAATACCTCAAAGCAATACCACAAATAACTTGATTTCAATAATCTTCATAACATAAATAAATCTTTCCCATTGAATGCTGTACAACTAGCTCTGTCTGCTGGCAAAACTGTATCACTGCAGAAAATGAAAATCTAAATATTGAAAATGTTAATTTAGCACAGGACTGAATAAAGTCTGTAGGCATATAGGCAGTGCCCGGGTTAAGGATGAGATCCATTTTTTAGTCTGTCCTTAAGTCAAATTTGTATGTAAGTTGAAATATGTACATATGGTTCTTAATAAATATCACTTAGTCAAATGCTTGCCTCAGTCTAGTATTTATTTTACTTTTCTTTGCATAGAAAACACTTTAGAAACACTTCCAAATAAAAAAATCTTAAATATAATATTGTATGTTGTAATAACAACAATACAGCAAATATGTTCACAGTACAGTACTGTACATGCTGTAAAAAACATTAAAGAAATAGTTCTTAAAACAGTTCAAATGAAAAAAAGAAAAAGGATAACAATCACTGTAAAGGTTAACACTCATCTGTGAGTTAACATTATGTTAGCTTTATTAATTGGATGATGCAGAAAATGATGGAGTTGCTGTTGGAGAGAATGAGCCTGGTGGTGCAGAGTCGGGGTTTGATTCTGTTGCTGGACAGAGTGTGTTTACTACTGGAGTCAGTTTCTTGAAGTAGGCATCAAGGGAGGTTTGTACAGAGCTTTTCTTTTTCTCATCATAAATGGTCTTATAGCAGCCAAGGCCCTCAGTAACTTTACGGTAAACTTGGGGGAACCTCTCTATAAGGATCTTGCTCCTCTAACTTTGCTATTCCTGCTTCCATGAGACAAAAGGCTTCAGCTAACTCTTGTCGAAAACCTATATGATTTTGGAATTTCTAGGTATTTGTTTTCTTCCTCAGATGCTATCGTTTGCTGTTTCGCTTCCATAAGGTCTTCATTGGTCACTTCTTTGCCATGGGAGTCAAGTAACTCTATGACATCTGTGTCAGTGATGTCTAACTGTAGTTGATTACCAATTTCAACCACAGTTTACATGGCTTCAGCAATGTCATCATCCGCAGAAGCCGATAAAGCAGGCGCAAATTGTGGGCACAGTTTGTTCCACACTCTTTTCATATTTGACTGCTTTACTTCATCCCAAGAATCAGCAATATTTTTATGGCATCATAGATGTTAGAATTCTTCCAGAACTCCCTTAAAGTCATCCCATTATTTTCGATAGTCCTGACTGCTTGTGAAAAGGTCCACCATAGATAATAGGCCTTAAATCAGGCGGTTACTCCCTGATCCATTGGCTGAAGTAGCGATGTGGTGTTGGGGGGTAAAAATACGACCTTGACAATGGAGTGCAAGTCATCTAAATTGTTTGGATGTCCAGGTACATTGTCAAGTAGAAGCAGAATTTTGAAAGGAATGTATTTGGCCAAGCAATACCTTCGAACAACAGGAACAAAATGGTTCTGAACCAGTCTTCAGAGACTGCAATTGTAACCCAAGCTTTTGCATTTGCCTTCCAAATAAAAGGAAGGGATGCCTTAATGACATGCTGTAGTGCTCTTGGATTTAAGGAGAGATACACAAGCAAAGACTTCAACTTAAAATCACCAGAAACGTTACCCCCAAACAATAACAGTCGCCTATCTTTTGCTGCCTTACGCCTTGCTGCACTTTTTTTTTTCCTCTTTTTGAAATGTAGGTCCTTTCAGGCATTTTCTTCCAAAATAAGGTAGTTTCATGTACGTTAATTATTTGGTCTGGCAAATAACCTCCCTCTTCAATAATTTTTTTCAGCATTTAGGAAAATCCCTTGCAGCACCTACATTGGCACTCACCTTTTCACCTTGAGTTTTAATGTTATGTAAATTAGCCCTCATTTTAAAGCGATGGAACCAGCCCCTGCTCACAAACAATTGTTTGTCACACCTGCCTGCACTTGCTGTTTGAGCAGCTTTTAAATCATTGAAAAGGCTTCGAACCTTTTCTTGCACTAATGAAAGGCTAATGGGGATATTCCTTTGATTTTGATCTTTGATCCCAATTAGTAAAAGCCTTTCCATCTCAAGAATTAAACCACTACATTGCTTTGTACTAATCATAGCTTTCATTGGGGCATGGCCTTTCACATGATTCATTATTCTTGTTTTGTCTTTTAAAATTGTCCGATCGCTGGCCGGCTATAGCCTAATGTCTTTCCAATGGCAGATGGTGCTTCACCTCTCTCACATCTCCTTATTATGTCACTTTATTTTCTAGGGTGATTGCTTTCCTTTTCTTGGCACATCATCAGCACATGCATTGGATTTATGTTTTGGAGACATGAACTTGAAGTCACCAACGCGGAAGTTCACAAACGTGTCTGGCTACAGTACAGTACAGTACTAAAGTGGAGCGCCACAGGATACACATACAGTACGGTATTGGAGTCTGCAGCCAGACACTTCTCAGGTCTGATTGGTCAATACTACCACTGTCTACATCCAGTTAACATTTCAATTCAGCTGATTCAGAGCAATATTTTCCAGACAATACTTTATACAAATAACAGTAAATAAAAATGCAATACAGTACAGTACAATACAGTAGAACATTCCAAAAAATATATATGTTAAACTTGCCTCTTTTTAAACTTCACTTCTACAGGGATCACCCATGAATGTTTTCCACTCTTTCCTGAACAAAAAGTTGGAGCATTAGTAGACACACTGTTTGTTTGTTCCTTTTTCAGCTTCTAGTTTGATATGTGCTGATTTCTGACTACTACTAGAGAAATGCATTATTTTTTATGAGTGGCTGCTTGTACATCTGCAGAAGCATGAGTGATGCAAAATTTAAAAATTAGTATACACTGATGTCCATTTTCCCTGGCACAGCTTTCTTTTTTTTAAATATGAACCAGGAGCTGGGGGTATACTTTCCCAATCCAGTGTAAGTCAGAGAGGAACACAAAGCCAAAGATTAGTTTATTCTGGGAGCTGAAACAAGACTGGAATTGTGGATTTACAGGATTTTTAAAAGTAAAATGACACTGTCAGCTTAATTCGGACCTTAATTTTAAACACTGGGATTGTCCCTTTAAAACATCATTCTGGTCATAACCCCTGTGCAAAAATTGTTGGCTTAATTCATCAGAGCATTTTCTAAAATCAAGGTCAGTAGAACAAATTATTTTTTGTTCTAAGGAACTGGAACTTAGAAATATTTTGGGAAATGTGGCTTGAATGTCAACCGGTTGCCTTTAGAAAAGATTTTTATGAAATGGCTTCCTATCTAATGTGATATTCAGTGTACCATCTTCCTTATGCCTTACTAGAACATCTGAAAAATAAATTTGAGATGTAAATAAACCATTAATTTCTATACCACATTTATTTGTATTAAGTTACTGAAGAAAACTCCTTATCACTATTCCAAAGTAACTATTAATCATTCAGGAAAATTTTCGGCATGCCATACTGCGCAAGAACAAATTATACCCCTCATAAATCAGTAAGTCTTCTAGATACCCCATGAAAAGGTCATCATAGATGGTGGTCATGAACCTGCCAGTTACACTTTTGCAATCATCAAAGATTAGGTCACAAATCTGGCACTGTGGTAGATGGAGCCATGTACCTGTCAACGACGTTGTTCCAACCATCAAAGCTCTATTCACAAATCTGGCATTATGGTAGATGGGGTCATGTACCTGTCAGTAACATTGTTCCAACCCTCACATCTCTAGTCACAAATCTGACATTATTACTCATATCTTTTTTACATAATATCATTGAGATCTGAGTGCAGGAACTGACAGAACAATGACCCAAGTCTGCAATCCTCACTGGATGGCCTAAGGGAACATACAACCCCGCTCACTGTGACCCGAAACAAATACCTAGATCTGAAAGTGATATCCAACTTGCTGTATGTTGAGAAGATATTTGGAGCAAATGTCATCCAAGGTAAATAATAAAAATGTGGGTACTAGATGGTGCTGGCAGGAAGGATGGGTGTGCCTATCCTGGGGGGGTGAGGGAGTGGGCACAGCATGATATGTACAGCCACAGAACCTTGGAGGAGATGCGCCATTGCACTACGCATAGTGAAGGGTGGGTTTACAACTCACCAAGCTACCATCTGGTGATAGTTCTCATTAGTGAGTGCAAGAGAAGGTGTTGTCACAGGGGAAGAATATTGTGACCCCTTTATGGTGATGTAAGTAGTTCATCCCCACACCCAAAAGCAGGGTTATGGACTTGCACAAATCCTGTCTTAGCTGGAATGGAAGAACAGAAACCCCCTGATTATTCCAGAATGATATTCTCTCCAAATGACTCTTTCCCTCACAGACCTGGAGCTTTTCCACCACTGGGGATGAATAGACTTAAGTCCAATAGGGGAGGCATGATGATTGCCAGGCATATGGAAAAAAAAAAGCTCTAGAAAAAAAAGAAAGAAAGCATGATAATCAAAGTATTTTAACCCTGTTTCACTGACATGCAGGGCTAAATTTCAAATGTTGGGGTGAGTTTTGGAAGCACAGCTTTTAAGGAAGAGAAAGCACAGCCTTAAAGGACAGGAAAAGGCTTGAGAAGCTGGAAAACAATATCACTGAAAAGTGCAGGAGTAGAAACTTAGTGGCTGGCCACATTATGTAGAGGTTTTACTACTGCCCGCATCTTTGGTAACAGGGTTTCCACTCATGCACTTTTCAGTAATATTGTTTTACATCTTCTCTAGCTTTTGGTTGGGAGGTTGGGATGTAATTAGTTCTCTCATTCCTAATGATGTGGGGAAGGAGTGTGATTTCTGAGCTCATTAGAGGACAAAAAGAAGTGCTGAGCTCCATAAATGATTTGTCTGGCTGCTGGTGGCATATTAAGCTCTGAATCATACAGGATTATGTGTTAAATAGCCTAATCAAGTGTATTGCATACTGTAATCCACCTAGGAATGCATCTCCCAGATTAGGAACGGCACTCACAACCTGCAGTGCCAGTATGGTCAGCTGTCCTGGTATTGGTGGTACTTGGGACAGTGGGTAGAGCAAATGCAAGTTGTGCAAGAAGCAGATGTCATATATTGGCTAGATGCAGTGGTGAAAAAGAGAAACTTTTATAGCTTTAACCCAGATATACTGACCATGTAGTCACAGTAAATGAGAGAAAACTGGGGAATTACACAGAAAGAAATAAATACAATTCAGCTTAATTCTTCAGCGGCCAGGTGCCAGACTTCATTACCCATAACTAGACTTTGATTAATGGACTGAGGGCTGAATAAGGAAAGAGAGTGTGGGGAGAAATGAAAACATATATTATGTTACAGTCTTTCTGGGAGTCCTTCAAAAAAGCATCTGAAACAAGAATTTCAGTGTTGCTACTTTGACACATCAGCTTGAAGTACAGTCCTGCTCCATTTGCCAGCTACTGCTTTGTGCCCCTTGATCTGGTTATCAGCATTAAAATCTCCTAATAGTTGGTAGCTCATGCTTCATATCTATGTTCTGCACTTTAAGTTTTCTCTAACTAAATATTCCTCAAGCCTCTTCATTCATTTTGAAGTCACTGCCTATTCACTCATCCCCTCAAACAACAAATTAATTCATCATGACTTTATTATCTTCTATGACTCCATAACTTTTGCTTGTTTAATTCCATTGTTGTATATTCTATATACTTGTCTAATACCATTGTAGTCGCTCCTACTCCATGAAAGCTCTGGAGAGGGTAACTGATGAACAAATACACAGAGTAGTAGAAAGTAAGAAGGGCTATTAGCAGTTCAGATTCAGAACAGGATGCAGCACAACTGACTCAATGTTTGCAGTAACACAGATACTTGAGAAGAAGCTAGAAAAATGGAAAGAGTCCAGATGGGCATTTCTAGACTTAGAGAAAGCATATGACAGGATCCCTAAAAATCAGATTTGTGCAGTCCTGCGGTGGTTTGAAGTCTCAAGAAACATTGGTAGAATTAACACAAGTTATGTGCAAGGACCCAGTGACTCAAGTATGAACAGTGTTGGGTCTAACAGAGGTGTTCCCAGTGGAAGTGGGGTGTGCATTGGGGTTCAGGTCTGAGCCCACTGCTGTTCCTGCTGGTGATGAACTACATTTACAAACAGGTCAGAGGAGACCGATCAACAAAGTTACTGTATAAAGACAATGTGGCATTACAGGCAGACTCTGAGCAAGCACTTCAGCAAAGGATAGGGGAATGGAATGCAAAACTGAAGGTACATGGTATAAAACTGAGTACAGATACGACAGTTGTAATGACAGCAAATAGAGGAAATCAGAAGAAGCCAAGAATTGAGATAGAAGGGAAAATAGTGGAACATGGTAACAGCTTCAGTTATCTGGAAGAGGTGGTTGAGGAGAAGGGAAGTCTGAATGAGGAGATCAAAGCTAGAATAACCAACTGGCACAGAGCATCAGGTGTAGTGTATGACAGAACAATGCCATGCCAAAGAAGCTGAAAAGTAAGGTGTACACAGTGGTGGTGAGACTAGTACTACTGTAAGGTATAGAAACTTGTACAGTAAAGGCAGAGCAGCTGAGGATGCAAGAGGTAATGGAGGTGAAGTGCCTGAGATGGGTGGTAGGATACACATTGTGGGACAGGCAAAGAAATAAGGACATAAGAGTAGAAGCCAAAATAGCTCCAATTGCAGAAAAGATCAAACAGAACATATTACTGTGTTTAGAACACATGTAGAAAAGCAGAAGACAATCTAGTGAAGAAGATTTGGGGCATACAGGAAAAAGGCACGAAATGAGAATGTTCAGTAAATAAATGGATGGATTGCGTGACAAAAGACCTGCGACAGTCAGGTATAAGTGTCAAAGAAGGTTGGAGGGGTGGCATTGAAAAGAGAGATGTGATAGTTGATGCTGCTGATGTTCTTACTTCCCACTGGGCCTGGATTGTCCCTGAAAAAGCACCATAGGCCAGTGTACTTACCTGGTTAACAAATTTAAAAATAAGTAATTATTTATTAGCAAGAGTATAGTGTGTAAGATCGGGAATGTGATCATTACACCATATTTGGCATTCAAGAGGCCAGCTATTGAGTATAATATCCCTTCTGTATGTGCCTGTCCCAATACTTAACATAACCTGAATGATCACAATGCTTTCTCACCAAGAGGATCAATGGCTTAAATCATAAAAAAAAAGAAAAGCCTGCACAAACAATCTCAGAGCCTTGTCCCTATTCAAACCTGTACCTTTTGTTTGTTAGTCAAACGCCTTAACCATCATGCCAAACCCCCAACCTTCTCTTCTCTGTATCATGCAGACTTATGAGGGCAATCTCTTCCTCATGTACAGAGACTCAAGAGGCCCTGTCTTTTCAGTTCTATGACACATCTGCAAGTCTAGTTGTGGCATAAACACCCACTTGATATCTTAATTACTTCTTTGACATAAATAGAACAGGTTGGGGGTATAAATATAAATCACAGGGAATTCACTTCTTTGGTATTGTCTTCCTTTCCACATATAGCAAAGTACTTCCTTTACTCTATTCAAATGTAATTTGGACAAATGGAATGGAAACCACAAATTCATCCCTGGTATATCACCATTGTCCCTTGTGGATAGCAGTAACATTTAATGGTCTGCCCAGCTCTGGGTTATTTCTACTTAAATTACAAAGACTAATAATTACCTTAGAAATGCAGGGCTAGGTTTCTAGACCAATACCCTAGTAAGTACCTATGAACATATAAAATAGAGCATTTGTTGGCTGGATTGCCTTTCTTATAGGTTGGTGATGGGGTACCACATCTGCAAGAATGATCCCCTTTTAGAGATCAGGGGATAGCCTTGGGAAGTATGTAATTGCACACCAGCAGCAAATCTGCAAATGCAGCCTGTTTGTGGGAACATGTATGAGTACTGCATATTGGATGTGTAGAAATAGGGCATAATGAATAGAATCCTTAACATAATGGTAATATAAGGCCTAGATAACCAGATTATCTCCCACCACTAAAGTGCAAAGATGGGTTTCTTTCTTTTCAGGGATACTCCATTCCAAAGCTTTACCAGAGGAATTTCACCCATACCGCTCAACCATCCCTGAATGTCAGAGACTTCCATATCTTTGGCTCATGTTATTGGTCTTTCACTCCCAAAATCAGTGATTCTTTGTAAATGGTAGTAGAGTAGAGTAGAGTAAAAATAATGACTTTAAAGCGCCAGCCTTCTTTTGTTTTATAGAATATATACCAGTTCAAGCCCTCTTGCTTTATCTGCTTCTTAAGTCAGTAGTACTAATTTGTTGGGAGAAATCAGCTTTCAGCAGAGAATATTACTTACAGGTAGGGACTAAAATGGGAAAATTTGCCATGATTTGGAACTTTCATCACTGATTATTTGTATCTTTGTCTGTGGTTCTGGAGGTTGAATGTTGTGAGCTGTGGACACCTGTAATTAAGATAATGACTGTGTTGATATGGAGACCGAGTTTGTGGCCTGAAGTTAAACAAATGCAGACAGTAAGGAGTGGTCCTAGTTCAGGCCAAGGCTGTGGGTAGGGGTAAAAAAAAAAAAAACAGAACAAGAAAGGAGGTTAGTGGTGCAGGAATAAAGTGTGGGGCAACAAGAAAGAAACAAAGTTACAGTGCATTGCAATCATGAACTGGTTTATAAATGTAGATGAGTAGACTCAGGAAGTATTGTTAAATTTCAATTGCATGTAAAGATAGAAAATGCTGAGCATGTGCAGAATAGACATCTTGGGTGATGTTGCCATCTTCTGGTTACATATAAATATAGCAGCTGTAAATAGTACTAAAGCACATTGAGACAAAAGTGACTTTGGTGATCCTTCCAAAAGACCCTGGAGACAACAGCAGTACAACAATTAACGCATCTCTCAACCTTCCATCTCCAAAATGTGGAACACTACCTGTCATAGTGTGGAACAAATGGGAAAACTGTGGAATACTGACTAGCAGCTGACTAAAAACTTCAACTAGGAATCTCCAAAGATAGTTAAATTATGCTATTTTATAGTAATAAAAAATATTTTTAACACCTTTATTAAATTATCTTTTAAGATATAGGCACACATACATTAATAGAAAAGAAAAGAAAACAAACTATATCAACGTGTTTATCTATATACACTATACATTTTGTGTTATGTTTTTTCCTTTACAACTGCCATTTACACCATTACATAAAGTACGTCCCCTTAAACTCACTACTCCACGTAATCATTATTTTCCATACATTGCTCCCACAATTTGCATTTATTTCTGTGTAATTTGCTTCTTCCCTTTTCCAAAGATCCAACTTCCAATTCTTTTATTTGTGTTATAATATTCAATACTACAAATAGAGTTGGTTTAGAATTTGATTTCCATTTTCTAGTAATTACTTTGTTGGCAGCCATAGAATTAAACTTAACAAGGCCTTACTATGTCTAGGCAACTCAGATCCTGTGTCCCAACTCAAAAGGAATAATTTCCTTAATTACACCCATTTTCTTACCCAGTATTTCTGACAAAGTCTCTGTAGGGAATTTTTAAAATCTGCCATCTCATTACAATCCCAAAATATATGATGTCCTTCTGTTCATATGCTGCAATATCCATAACATGGGGGAGTCCACCTCCGGTTGTCTCGTACGTCTGGCTGTTTTACCAGAGTTAAATTGCTACATGCGTAGGTACACTATGCATACGTCAGCCATAAACAGACGTCTGGTATAAAGTAGATGTCAGCACGCACTTTCCTCAGAATTTCTCTGCTGCCTGTTTGACTTCCAGCTCCGGTCATCACTTCCTTGGGAAGGTTGCCTCGTGCTTCATCTGTGTTCAGATAAGTACCCCATAGGGGTTGTTTATTATCTTTTGCTACTGTTTTCTTGTGAATTAATGTCAGGTAGAAAGGGCAAGTGTCAGTGTGGAAGGCAGATTCCACATAAAGACTCGCACAAGCTCTGTTTTTTCTGCCTAGGCATAGAACATGACCATACGTCATCCGATATTTGCAAAGCCTTTGTCCCAAAAACTCTTAGAAGCTGCCTTGCTTCCCTTAGATTATATTTAGAGAATCAGCATCTGAAGCACCTTGCTAGGGATATGGATCCAACGTCATGATCTTTGGAAGAGCCGCAACTCAAGAGGGCCAGGAATTCTAGGCCCGAAACCAAGGCTGCTCCATCTACCCTGAACGTCCCTCCTGAGGCCAGTGAAGGCTCAAAAGCTGTGTCGGAAACCACAGATTCTCCCTTAATGGATACCATGGTGGAAGCTGTTAAGGAAACTGCCAACACATCCCAGAGAGAACTGCAAGTGTCTGACCCGGGTGCTGGGGGGGAACCACAGCTGATCATTTCCGAAGGCCCGTGTGGGATTACGCAGATTGTGGCCCAAGAAGATGTTTTTTCGGACATTGTGGAATGTCACCTGACATCCGGTCCCCCAATTCTGCACTGTATATCGGAGCCTTCTAAAAAGAAAAAACAGAAAACCAAGCATACTTCTCCAGTACAACATGGACTTCCTTCTGAACAAGTCCCTGACTGACAGGCCTTTACCCAAAGCCTCTTGAATGCTTTCATGGCCTTATGCCAGGTGCCAGCTCAGATCCAGGCCCCTTCTCTTTCTCCCTCCACTCCTAGGAAAAGATCTTTGGAAGATCTTTCCCCTGAGGGTGAAGATTCCTCACGGGATGAATCTCTTACCTACCCCTCTCAGATAGCTTCTACTCTGGAGTATGCTTCCCCAGAGGCGGAGTCTAGTGGAGCAGACTACCCTAGTCCCCTATTCCCCCCTTCCAGAGGAACTACCCTGCCAAGACTTCCTTTATTAGGAAGCCCTCCAAACACCTCTCTTCAAATGAAAGAAAGGATTCCAGAAAGCAGTCCCCTGCCAGATCCTTTCCTTCTACACCTCCACAAAAGCAGCCTTTTCAGGCCAAAACTGGTAGTCTGTAACTAGCAGGCCCGAAACCCATCTACTCCTCTCTCTCTTTCTCTTCATCTATCTCTGTCCCTCCCAGCTTGGAAACAGATTACCCAGGACGTTTTGGTTCTTACCATTATCAAACAAAGTTACTTCATGACCTAGGAATCCAGACCATTCTTTAGCGGTATTCCCCAACCCCCACGAGACCAAATGGCCTTGTTCCCTCCAGTCCTGCATTCCCTATTATCCCAGGGAACCATTCAAGAGGTGCCACCAGACCTAAGGGGAAAAGGATTCTATTCCAGAATGTTTCTAGTCCCCAGGAAGGAAGGTCCTTGGAGGCCTATCTTAGACCTATCTCATCTAAACATCTTTCTCAAGGTGCCTTCCTTCCGCATGCTGACTCTTCCTGCTCTCCTACCCCTGATTCTTCCTCAGGCTTACATGGTGGCCTGGGACATAAAAGATTCTTACTTGTACATCCCAATCCACCCACACTTCAGGAAATTCCTTTGATTCTCTGTGAGTTCTTTGCATTTTCATTTCTGTGCTTTGCCATTTGGTCTCTCTATGGCCCCCAGAGTTTTCACAAAATGCTTGGCCCCAGTCATAGTGTTTTGCAGAATGCAGGGCATTCAGATGTTTCCTTACTTGGATGATCTCCTCATTCAGACGTTATCCCCAGGGTTGGTACAAGAGCACCTATACTACACCATGACCCTGTTAAAGGGTTTGGAGTTCACCATAAATCAGCAGAAATCTTCCCTGCACCCATCCCAGGACTATGTGTTCCTCGGTTTCAGGATACTCACAGCCCAAATGATGGCCTTCCTGACCCCAGACAAAATTCTGACCTTCACCACTTACTTTCAGGGACTAATTCCACTACAATCTGTATCTGACAGGGAGTTACTGAGACTCCTGAGATTCATGGCTTCCACCATCCCCATGGTACCCATGACAGGGCTACACATGAGAAAATGTTAGTGGTTTCTGTGGACAGTCTGGAAACATTGTGTGCATCCTCTAGAGTTTGTGGTCCCCCTCATTCCATGCTTAACAAAAAAACTAAAGTGGTGGATTGCTCAGATTTAAAAAAAAAACAGGCTTTCCTGTCTGACCCCTTCCCCCCAAACAGGATCTTTACACAGATGTGTCAGACACAGGCTGAGATGCAACCCTAGGGAACTGGAGAGTGAGAAATGTATGGAACCCCTTCCAGTTGAGAAAGCATATCAACATCAAAGAAATGAGGGCCTTGAGTTTTGCTCTACAAATATTCAAGCCCCAACTGTTACCAGGAGTGCTAAGGTGGTACACAGATAATACCACGGTACTATGGTACATCAACAAGCAGGGGTGGACATGGTCATACATCCTTTGCAGATTGTCTCTCTATGTGAGGGAGATTGCCCAGTATAGACAGGTGTCTGCCCTGGCAGTCTACATCCCCTCAGCTCAAAATGTGATAGCAGACTCACTAAGCAGGTCCATGACTCAATCCCACAAATGGATGCTACATAGGGATGTGTTCTTGGATTTGATCCATTGATGGTGTATTCCTCAAGTAGACCTGTTTGCCTCCCCCGTGAACAGACAGCTTCTCACATACTGCACCAGGATGCACACCCCTGGGGTGTGGAAGGTGGACACTTTTTCCTTTCCTTGGAAGGGGATATTTGCATATGCAGTCCCCCTTCCCTCTTCTTCTGAAAGTTCTACTGAAAATTCAGCGAGAACAACTAAAAATCTTTTTGGTGGTCCCCTTTTGGCCAAGATTTCTCTATCATCTAGCCAAGGGCAATCACCACAAGTTACTCAGGATGGGCTTAATCACACAGGAGAAGGGGAACTCTCATGCACCCTCAGATATCCATCCTGAACTTAACCCTGTGGGTAATAGGGCTTTGATTCCCTTTAGACACCCTTACACTCAGGACATTCTATAGGTTCTGCAGGAGGCTACAAAACCCACCATCAGAAAATCCTATTTATCCAAATGGAAGAGGTTTTCTGTCTGGTGTCTAAACCGTAGCTTACAACCACTATCTGCGGAGCCACCAGTGGTTATGTCTTACCTGTGTGAAATGATGAAAAGCGGCTTGTCATATTCTTCTATCAAGGCACATTTATCTGCTATCTCAGCATGTTTACCTTTGACTCCTCACCTGGCATCCAGGTCGGAAGTCAAGCTTTTCCTTAAAGGGGTCTTGCACATCAGACTCCCAAGGAAACCTATCCCTTCCCCTTGGGATCTTAATTTTGTGCTAGAAAAGTGTACCTTAGTCCCCTCTGAGCCAGCTAAGGAATCTTTCTTCCAACACTGCACATGGAAAACTGCCTTCCTGGTTGCTATCACCTCAGCCAGAAGGGTCTCTGAACTGCAGGCCCTAATGGCATTTCTCCCCTTCACAGTTTTCCATCGGGACAGGGTTTGCCTTCATACCAACCCAACCTTTATGCCTAAGCTAGTGATTGAGCTATCCTTGAATCAGGCCATCAATCTCCCTACCTTCTTTCCTTTACCACAATCTCCTATTAAAAGGATTCTCCATTCCTTGGATGTGCACAGAAAGCTCAGGTATTATTTGACTAAGACCAAGCCCATCCAGAAGTCGGACAGGCTATTCATTTCCTATCACCCAAGAGCCTTGGGCAGTCGTGTTTCCAAGCAAACTATTTCCTCGTGGATTCATAGAGCCATTTCCTTCTGCTACACAGCCAATTAGAGAAATCTGCCCTTCCCAATTAAGGCACACCCCACTGGGGTGGTGTCTTCATCTGGGTATTTCTTTAAAGGTTTGGATATAGCTTCCATCTTGGAGGCAGCTACATGGTCCGCTGTTCACACCTTCACCAAACATGCAAATTGGATACTGTTTCCAGGTCCAGAGCAGGATTTGCCTGGGATATTTTACATGGCTTTGTGGAAAATGTCCCTGCTCCTCCTCCCAAGCCCTCTATTGCATGAGCTATGGCATTCTCCCTCATGTTATGGATACTGCAGCATATGAATAGAAGGACATAGAACAGTTGTGTAAAATCTTACCATAACCAAAGGTCTTCTCTTCTGTATGCTGGTTTCCCACCTAGTCTTCCCCCTGATGCTTGCCTGACTTCTGGAGACTCACTTTCTTCAGGCTGGTGATAGGCAGCATTCAGTTCTCTGGTAGTTGCATGCTGACATCTGGTTTATACCCGGCAACTGTTTATGGCCAACATATGCATAGTGTGTTGGGCAAACATACGTACCTATGCAGTAGCAATTTAACTTTGGTAACATGGTCAGGCGTATACATCAACCGGAGGTGGAGTCCCCCGTGTTATGGATACTGCAGCATATAGAAGAGAAGGACATCTATGGTTATGGTAAGATTTTACACAACTATTCTTTCCAGTCACCTCTTTCTTCTTGATCACACCTCCAACATTTGCCATCTACCTGAGGAAAATTCTTTGGACTCTGCTTGGGTTATAAAATATCTACGCAAACACTTCTAATCAAAAATCCTAGAACTCCTAGACTTTGTTGCATACATATGTCATCCCATTGTTCTCTTGTAAACTGCTTATCCTGTTTCCCTTCCCAATCTTTTCTAACCTCCTTTTTTTTAACTTCTCCAAGTCTTTTGGGTTGCTATTATCATGATGGGAATGGACCCCATTCCTAAGTCAAAGTATGATTAAAGTCCATAAAATTAGTATTGTTTCAGTCTTTGATGTTAGCCAGAAGTGCTCTTCGCAACATCCACAATGTGCCCAGTAATGACTCCTAGAATTCGAACTGAGTTACATGTATTGGTAACATATCTAAGTACAATTGTAATTTTTTTTTTATATAAGACCCATTGCTGCTACTACTATTGGAACTGTATAGGTATCTTTCTTCCACATTGCCCTTGATTCTGCCTTCAAATCCTGTTATTTTATGACTTTGTGTCTCTCTGTACATAAGACACTGTAGTCACTGGGTGTAGCAATTTCAATGATCAGTGCTACTTTTGCCTTGTTTTCCTGGACTACTGTATCTGGATTTCTTGCATGTATTTTTGAACTGTTGATAATGGGTGATCACATGTGATAACAAACTTCATCATTTTCTATAATACTTTGTGGCTCATGTTTCCAGTCTTGCCATGTTAGTATGTCTTTGAATATAAAGTTCTTCTGCCATTAATATATCACAACCAGCAACAAGATGTGTGACTGTTTGCAATTCTGTTTTACAAAACTTACATTTGTCTATTTCTCCCACATGTTCTATGGACTTTGTAACCAACATGTATGTAGTCTACTGTCTTGAGCTGCTAGTATTAAATATACATCTTTTGGTTTAAATTCACCTCTCCTTAACCATTCCTGTATTTGATCTTGATCAACATGAGGTTGTTCCAACAGTTTTCTATACTTGTAACTGTATTTATGCATTTCCACATTTCTTGCCTTCTTATCTGATCCTTCACCTTATATTCTTTTGGTTCTGGTTTGATTTCCATTCCTGCTTGACGCTGATATACTTCTGCTAAACTAAGCAGTAAAGTCATCTTAGATTTATTCTCCTCATGTTTCAAAACTTTTTTACTATGTTTGGGTCTTGTGAGGTCAGCAGATATGTATGCAGTCCCACGATTGCAGATCTGTACATGTAATCAATTTTGAGGAGACTCATATCTCCTTCAGAAAGGGGAATATATAGTCTTGGTGTACACAAATTTTTATAAATCATTTGATGAGCATGAAGCATCCTTCTTATTTTCCTGTCCAATCAATCCAACACTTTTTGGGGTCAGTCAGTCACTCCAAAACTATATTTACTTACTGAAACTAGGAAGTTCCGACTGGGTCAGAGACCTATTTTCAGTGGAGGCCTGGTGAGAAAAGCTCCAACAGTGATTAGAAAAGTTGACAAAAGCAATAAAACATTTAATATCAAATTAAAAATAGCATTGGATAGATGTATGAAGTACGATAGGAGGTAAAAAAGTACATATAAATTAACATTTTGGATAGAAAAAAATTAACATCACAAAGATATTTTTTACAGTATATGACAAATAGGTTGGATAGTAGGCATGAGAAAAAGAACAGGCATGTTTGTTTTAGAGAGAAAGGTGTTAAGTTTAAAGAAATTAGCGAAGTGAAAGGAGTTAAAGGATAGAAGTAAAAGTGATACTTAAATGTAAAGATAACAAAATGATGCTCCAAAAAGAACGAGTTGCCAAATAAAACTGTAACGCAATTTTATTTCCAAAGCCAAGAGCGTTTTCGCTTCCGTATTTACAGAAGCTTCATCAGCATAAAAAGAGCGCAAGCTCACCAGAATTTAAAAGCTTAAACAGTGACACCCATTGATGTCACTTCCTTAAAAAATAAACTCTGTGCCATGTGTTTAAAATGAATAAAAACAATGCACATCCCACATAAATGCAACTAGCTGCTATCCAAAATCGAGCAAACATTAAAATGCATAAATAGATGGATAGATAAACAAACACCTACTAAAAGCATCTAAGCTACTTAATAAGAGTAGCGGTTACCTATCCAATCACACCTAAAATGTATATAGCTACTGCTACAAGTGTTTGGAAGGGAAATCCCTTTCAATAAACATTAAAACAAAAAATAAAAAATAAATGTGAATATACCGTTTAGATTCAATAAAGAAAAAAGGGGTTATTTAAGATAGCTCCTATATTTTAAGACAGATGCAATATTACAATTATCATTAAGACCCGGGTAAGTGAAGGCATCTAACTGGAGCTGCCATTCTAGCTCTCTGGTTTCTAAGATTAAAGATTGGGGGCCCCCCCTAATCTCAGCCTTAATATTGTCTATAGCCGTGAATTGAAAACTGTGTCCACCATTGCTCAATAAATGTTTAGAAAGGGCATTATCACTTTTTTTATTTTTTATAGCGTATATATGTTGGTAAATACGGTCGCGGAATCGACGATCCGTTTTACCAACATAAAACGCAGGACAACAGTCACAAAAAGCTATATAAACAATGGATCTTGTATTGCAATTAATCTTATGGTCTTGTAATTGGTGTAGATACCTTCGGGTTGGGAATTCATTTTCCATTGGGAATAGGAAATACTTCATTAACCATAAGATTAATTTTTTGGTCTATATAATATTTTTCATAAATCTGTTGCATTAATGAACACAAATTTTTATTTGAAGCTTCTGACAAATTTTCCTTGTGCAAGTATTTTTATTTCCTCTAATTTCTCTCTTAATCTTTTTTATATCTTCTGTCTGGAAATTCTGAGCTTCTTGCATAATAGTAACAATACATAATTTCTTTCTTATTCTCAATACTCCACTCTATTGTCTTTATGGCTCTTTTTTGGCCTATCAATTTTTGTCATTTTTTTGTGGACTACTACTGCCTTCTACAACAGGGAGGCATCCTCCCACTGCACCTAGTCTAGCCCCATTGTATGAAGGCTTCCATGTCTTGAGGATTCTACACTGTCATTTTTTTCTGTTCCTGGTATCAGTGCACCTAATAGGATTGGGCACTTTTTTTCCTGGGCCTTGTGCACCCAGCTATCTTTTTTATTTTTTAACCTGCTTCTGTCCATGATATATACTATATAAAATACAATCTTTCTATCAGTGTCATCGTGGTGAGATTTTGTGAAAAACAGGGCCCACCTCATGAAAGTACTCACCAAGACTTGAGGATGAATTCAGTTCCAGCAATACTACGATGTTTTTCATGTTTCACTGTTGCAGTCATCACATTTGAGGGTTATCTGCCTGCAGGTAGCCCTCAGTCAGCCCGAATACCAGAGTCTTGGGATTTCTGCGTCGGATGCTGTTGCCTCTTCCATGACGTCAGGTCGTCAGGGGTATAAAACATGCAGCCGACGCCATTGCATCAGGTTTTTCTTGCTGCGCAGGAGCCCGAAGCAGAAGCAGTTCGCAAGTGCCTGTCAGCCTCTACCTGAAATTTTCATTTTTTGAGTTACAAGTCTGAAGTCTTCTAAAGCTAAGTACCCTATTGGGGATCCTTTTTTCTTGCTCTAACCAATGTCAGAAAAAGTTAACAATTGTCTTGCCTGTGGAAAGCAAATACCTCACAGAGATTTTCATTCTTACTGTGTCTCCTGTTTAGGCCCATACCATAACGTTCCTTGCTGTCAGTTTCGTGCCTTGTTCAACACCTGAACTATTCGCCGTCAGGCTTTGTGGCTAAATTCTTTCACTCTCGTTCTCCGTATTCCAAAATGGCTTCGATAAGCCATCCAACTACCGATCTTCAAAAATAAGTAAAGATAAAGACAGAGACAGACTGTATAGGTCCAAAACTGCTGACAATGCTTCCGTTAAGCTAGTCGCCAGTCCACCGGTACTCAGTGAGGTGCTTTTGCAGCCCCTGATACCCACTTATACAGATTCGCAGGCCTTTACTGAGACCTATTCGGAGTCCAGTATGCCGTGAGATGCTTCTTCGATTATGGAACCTGCGGATGTCTCTACCTTGGATGGGTCCGGAGCCGCTGTGCAGGCACCGGCTTCTGAGGGTGTATTTAGACCTTCCGATGTTCGTATTAAACTGACTACTTCATTTCTGACTAAAACTACTAAATTTCTCAGGCCCAGAGTTCGCACTATGCCTAGGAAACTGACTACCAAAGCACATTCTCAAGCTCCCATACCACAGAAACAAATGCTTAGAATGGCTGAAGACCTTATTACTTTAATTAGGGGAAGCCAGCTTTCCCCCTCTAAAAGACAAAGAATTGATTTTCCTTCTGATTCTACAGACCATGAGTCTGATGACTCTGACCCCTCTGATTACCAGGACATACCCTTATCTACCTATGAGGACTCAGATGCAGAGGATTCCATTCCCTCTGCCCCCCCCCCCAGAGGACTTTTCTTTTGGTGAAACCTTGCATACCCTAAGAGAGCATTTCCGCTAGGAATGCCAGGACTACCCACAGTCCAAAAAGAGACTCAGAGAATTTTTAGACTTGCCTCAGCACAGGCCTCTAGCTGTACCCCCTGTCCTGGATATTGTAGATGTCTTCATGGAATCCAGTCTTACCCCTGATACTTTACTACCAGCTCCTAGAAAGCCTGACAGGTACTACAGAGTACCTGACTCTCACAAATTTCTCTTTAAAAATCCCACTGCAGATCCAAAGACCATTTCCCAGGGACCTAAAGGTATTAAGGCTACTACAGCCAAAAACCTTACCCCTTCGGACAGTGATTCTAGGGCTTTAAACAGATTGGGTAAGAAGGTATATACCTCCGCAACTCTTGCCATCAGGGCTTTAAATTGCCAGTTTCACATGTTGAAGTACCAGCAGCATATTATGGAACTAATTAAACAAAAAATGTTGTTGATTCCTGATTGTGCAGAAAATAAAGATTTACAAGAGTTAATGCATTCTGCAAACCAAGTTGGTAAACATACTTTGCAGTGCGGTTTTGATGCCTTAGTAGCATCTTGCAGGACTGTTGTCACTGGGTCTGCTCTGAGAAGGCATGCTTGGCTGAAGGAACAAATCTTGCCAGACGATGTCAAAGCAAAATTACTAGATGCTCCATTAAACCAAGAATGTTTGTTTGGCACAAAAGCAGAAGAAATTCTTAAAAATATGGTGGAAAAAGCTAAATCTGTGTAAACTGTTAAAGATTTCTTACAGGTACAGCCACCTAGATTCAGTAGGCATTGGCCTTCAAAAGACTGGTCCTTTCCAGTCCCTCCCAGACCTTCTCAGTCCAAACCCAGGCACAACAGACCACAAAGACTCCAGTCTCACGGTATGCACAGATCTAAACAATGGAGGGCTCCCACCTCAAAAACAGGGAGTGGTAAGCCACCCCTTTATGGAACAAGTTCACAATGACTTGTCCTTCATCCTTTCCAGCCATGTCCAAGTACTTGCTCCCCTAGGAAGAAACCTCACCCTGCATGCAAAAAATTGGGTGTATATTACCCAGGACCAATGGGTCTTAAACATTGTATTCCAGGGATACAGATTCTACTTCCACTCACTGCCAACCCCCAAGCGGATTGCCAGACCTTCCTCCAAACTAGTGGGCAGAGCCCCAAAAGCAAGTACTTTATCTTTTCTATATCAGGGCTATTCAGCCTGTTCCCTCAGAGCAAAGGGGACAGGGTTTCTACTCCAGACTGTTCCTGGTGCCCAGAAAAGAGAACTCCTGGTGCCCTATCCTGGATCTGTCAATTCTCAACACCTTCCTGATGGTAACAAAATTCAAAATGCTTACACTCCAGCAGCTGCTTCCTATGCTAGCCAAGGACTCCTGGCTAGTCACCATAGACTTAAAAGAAGCTTATCTATACATCCCCATAAGGGAATCTTGCAGGAAATATCTACATTTCAGGGAAGGCTCTATGCACTATCAGTTCTCTGCACTTCTCTTTGGCTTATCTATTGCGCCAGGGTATTCACAAAGTGCCTGGCTCCAGCCATTGCATACTGCAGGCAGAGAAATATTCAAATTTACCCATATTTGGACAACTGCCTGATTCAGGCGAACAATCAATAATTGCTACTTCAGCACCTGGCATTTGTAAAGAGACTCCTAACTTCTCTGGGGTATACCATCAACGAAAAGAAATCACAGCTGGTACCCAGCAAGCTTGAACACAACTTCCCAGATGGCATTCCTCACTCCAGAAAAGCAGGTTTATTTGACAACTTACTTCAAACTACTGGCCACCCAAACCCAACTCTCTGCAAGAAAAATACTGCAAGCCCTAGGGTTCATGGCCTCATGCATTCTCCTAATTCCATATGCAAGACTGCAAATGAGGAAACTTCAATGGTACTTAAAAAGTCTCTGGTGACAACATTCTCAGGACCTGGAAACAGTGATTCCTATCATTCCTTGCCTAAGGACAGAGTTCCTTTGGTGGGCAGAGGCTTGCAACCACAACAAAGGACTCCCTTTCACTCAACCCCCCCCCCCCCACCACCCAAACCCTGACAACAGACGCATCAGACTATGCATGAGGGGCTCGCATGGCAGGCAAATGCATTCAAGGCAAATGGAGCCCAGGACAAATTCACCTGCATATCAATCAAAAAGAAATGTTAGCTGTACAGAATGCACTGACAGCTTTCAAATACTTTATCCTTACAGTACAACTCTTGATAAAGACAGACAACACCACAGTTATGTGGTACATAAACAAGCAGGGAGGAACTCATTCCTACCCAGTCTGCAGGTTAGCTATGGCTCTGTGGAGCACAGCCTTGAGCAATCAAGTGCACCTGCAAGCTCAGTTCCTGCCAGGCAAACAAAATTCACTGGCAGACGACTTAAGCAGAAATCTTATGGACCCACACGAGTGGAAACTGGAACCCAACTCATTCAAACTTCTAATCCACAGGTGGGAGACACCAGAGGTAGACCTCTTTGCTTCCCCCAAAAAACATCAATTGAGCAAATTTTGCACCCAGAACTCCCCACAGCCAAACATAGAAAGTGGATGCCCTATCCTTTACATAGGAAAACCTCTCAAGCTCTATGCCTTTCCCCCTCTTCCCCTCCTCTCAAAACTACTATAAAAGATCAAACAGGACAGGTCAAGGACAATCCTTATAGCACCAGACGGGTCACGCCAGCACTGGTACCCATTCCTATGCAGTCTGACAGCAGTGCCACCGTGGCACCTACATCAGACCCCCTCTCTGCTGTCCCAGCAAGAGGGACAGATTTTGCATCCTCAGCTGCAAACCCTGAACCTGGCAGCCTAGCTTATTCCCTGAATACATCACCAGCAGCCCTCAGCAAACAGGTGCTGGATGTCATCCTTGAGGCCAGGAGGCTTAGTACTAGGAAATCCTATTCAGAAAAGTGGAAAAGATACTGTTGGAGCCAGTCTCAATGAAAGGACACAGCCGTGCCCACCTTACCTCAAATCCTAGATTATCTAGCAGAGCTGCTCCACAAAGGCCTATCTTCTTCTCTTTCGGCTGTTCCCATTAGGGGTCGCCACAGTGGATCATCTGTTTCCATTTCTTCCTGTTCTCTGCATATCGCTCTGTCACACCAACCACCTGCATGTCCTCTCTCACCACATCCATAAACCTTATCTTAGGCCTTCCTCTTTTCCTCTTCCCTGGCAGCTCCATCCTTAGCATCCTTTTCCCCTATATACCCAGCATCCCTCCTCAGCACATGTCCAAACCAATGCAATCTCGCCTCTCTGACTTTGTCTCCAAACTGTCCAACCTGAGCTGACCCTCTAATATACTGATTCCTAATCCTGTCCAACTTGTCACACCCAGTGCAAATCTTTACATCTTTAACTCTGCCACTTCCAGCTCTGACTCCTGCCTTTTTGTCAATGCCACCATCTCCAACCCATACAACATAGCTGGTCTCACTACCCTCTTGTAGACCTTCCCTTTCACTCTTACTGGTACCCGTCTGTCACAAATCACTCTTGACACTCTTCTCCACCCATTCCACCCTGCCTGTACTCTCTTCTTCACCTCTCTTCCACACTCACCATTACTCTGAACTGTTGATCCCAAGTACTTAAACTCATCCACCTTCACCATGTCTACACCCTGCATCCTCACCATTCCTCTATCCTCCCTCACATTCACACACACATATTCTGTCTTAGTCCTGCTGACCTTAATTCCTCTCCTCTCTAGAGCATATCTCCACCTCTCCAGGGTCTTCTCAACCTGGTCCCTACTCACACTACAGATCACAATGTCATCTGCAAACATCATAGTCTATGGGGCCTCCTGTCTGATCTCATCTATCAACCTGTCCATCACCATTGCAAATAAGAAAGGGCTCAGAGCTGATCCTTGATATCATCCCACCTCCACCTTAAACGCATCTGTCACTCCCACTGCAGACTTCACCACTGTCACACTACCCTTGTACATATTCTGTACCACTCTTACATACTTCTTTGCCACTCCTGACTTCCTCATACAATACCACAACTCCTCTCTAGGCACCCTGTCATATGCTTTCTCCAAGTCCACAAAGACATAATACAGTTCCTTCTGACCTTCTCTATATTTCTCCATCAACACTCTTAGAGCAAACATTACATCTGTAGTGCTCTTTCCCGGCATGAAACCATACTGCTGATCACTAATCATCACCTCCCTTCTTAGCCTAGTTTCCACTACTCTTTCCCATAACTTCAAGCTGTGGCTGATCAGTTTTATCCCTCTGTAGTTACTACGGCTCTGCACATCACTCTTATTCTTAAAAATAGGTACCAAAACACTTTTTCTCCACTCCTCTGACTTTCCAGGATTTCATTAAGCAATCTGGTTAAAAACTCCACTGCCATTTCTGCTAAGCACCTCCATGCTTTCATTGGTATGTCATCTGGACAAACAGCCTTTCCATTCTTCATCCTCTTCAAAGCTATCCATACTTCCTCCTTGCTAAACTGTTTCACTTCCCGATTCACTATCCACACATCATCCAGCCTTCTCTCTCTCTCATTCGCTTCATTCATCAGCCCCTCAAAGTACTCTTTCCATCTGCTCAACACACTCTCTTCGCTTGTGAGTAAGGTTCCCTCACTATCCTTTATCACCCTTACCTGCTGCACATCTTTCTCAACTCTGTCCCTCTGTCTAGTCAGTCAGTACAGGTCCTTTTCTCCCTCTTTAGTGTCCAGTCTTTCATACAACTCTCCATATACCGTATCCTTAGCCTTTGCCACCTCTCTCTCTGCCATGCTCCTCATCTCCTTATACTCCTGTCTACTTTTTTCATCTCTCTGACAATCCCACTTCTTCTTCGACAGCCTCTTCCTCTGTATACTCTCCTGTACTTCCTTATTCCACCACAGGGTCTCCTTGTCCTCCTTCCTCTGTCCAGATGTCACACCAAGCACCTTTCTAGTTGTCTCCCTTACCATCTCTGCTGTAGTCACCCAGCTATTGGGTAACTCTTCAGTGCTCCCCAGTGCCTGTTTAACTCTTTCCTGAACTCCACCTCACAATCACCCTTTTTCAACTTCCACCATTTGATCCTTGGCACTGCTCTCACATTTGTCCTCCTCTTCTTGATCACCAGCATCATCCTACAGACCACCATTCTATGCTGCCTAACTACACTTTCCCGTCACCACTTTACAGTCTCCAATCTCCTTCAGACTGGTCCTCCTGCATAGGATATAATCCACCTGAGTGCATATTCCTCCACTCTTGCATGTCGCCCTATGCTCCTCCCTTTTCTTAAAATAAATATTCACCACAGCCATGTCCATCCTTTTCGCAAAATCCACTACCATCTGACCTTCTGCATTCCTCTCCTTAACACCATATCTGCCCATCACTTTCTCATCCCCTCTGTTCCCTTCACCAATATGCCCATTGAAATCCGCTCCAATCACCAGTTTCTCACCCTTGGGTACACTCACCACCACTTCATTCAACTCGCTCCAAAATTTGCCTATCCTTCTCATCAATTAAGAGTCATGCCTCTGCCATTGTAGTTCATTACAGTACTGAGCCACGCCTCTTCTCTCACCCTCTGATCAAACATTTCCTGAGAGGAGCTAACAATTTAAGACCCCCCAAGGAGAGCACCCACTCCTGCCTGGGACCTTAACTTCATACTAGAGAAGCTCACGCTTCCCACTTTTGAGCCTGCTGCTTCAGCAGAGTTAAAATTCCTCTCTTGGAAAACAGCCTTACTTCTAGCTATCACTTCAGCAAGAAGAGTGTCTGAGTTACAGGCCCTTATGGCTGTGGAACCCTTCATTATCTTCCATGCGGACAGGGTTTCCCTCAGAACTAACCCATCATTTATGCCCAAGGTGGTATCTAGTGTGGCTTTAAACCAATCCAGCCATTTACCAACCTTTTTTCCTAATCATCAGAATAAAGGGAAAGGATCCTGCACTCCTTGGACGTGCACAGACAGCTCAGGTTCTACCTTGAGAGGACTAAACCTTTCAGAAAATCTGACCAGCTGCTAGTCAGCTTTGCTACAGGGGCAGAGGGCAAGAACATTTCAAAACAAACCATTTCCAAATGGATAGCACACTGCATCCATTTCTGCTACAAACACCATGGAAAACCTACCCCACAGGGGATCAGAACTCATTCCACTAGGGCTACCTCAACCTCTACAGCATTTCTCAGGGAAGTCCCTACCAGAGACATCCTGGAAGCTGCAACCTGGAGTTCTGTACACACCTTAACCAAGCATTATCACTTACCTATCTTTTCTAAATCCAGAGCTGGATTTGCCACAGCAGTCTTACAAGGCCTGCTAGCCAGCCCTAATACTTCTTGACTGCCTCCACACTTCCTCAGCTTTGGGAATCAACCCAAGTGTGATGACTGCAACAATGAAACACAAAGAGCATAGTACAGTTGTGTACACTTACCAGAAATGTAGATGTTCGAGTGTATTCACTGTTTCAGTCCTGGTTACCCTCCCTCCAGCCCCCTGACTTTTCTATACTTTCTACCTATCTTCTTTTTTTGGCCATATCTTATGGCAATGGTATTTACTTTTTACTGGAGGTGTTCCACACCATGTAATTGCTTCCTATTTTGGGGGCTCCTGATATCTGGGGGCAAGAAAAACTGATGTAATGGCGTCGGCTGCATGTTTTATACCCCTGATGACCTGACGTCATGGAAGAGGCGACAGCATCTGATGTAGAAATCCTAAGACTCTGGTATTCGGGCTGACTGAGGGCTACCTGAAGGCAGATAACCCCCGAGTGTGATGACTGCAACAGTGAATACACTCGAACATCTACATTTATGGAAAGTGTTCACAACTGTACTTTCCTTTGTTTGCTAATTTATATTCTCTCCATTTGGACCCCAATCATCTTTCCATGTGGACCCCTAACCTCCTGTGATTGATTCTTATAATTATCCTGCAATATTTATATATCCTACTAATTATCCTTTTTAACAGCAGCTTTTGTTCTAGATTCAACTCTACCAGGTCAGGTCTTTCACTTAGGACTCCCCAATCCTTTTGTCTTTGACTGTACTTCGATATCAATCCCTGGTAGGGAAGGCAGTCTTTAGCTGCAGTCCAAATATCTTCTTGGTCTCGTTCCATTCTATTACCTTTTCCTCTCTAGTTATTTGCTACCAATAGCTTGGTTCCTTTGTCAGTTTTCTCCAGTAAATTCTAGCTCCGTCTTGCCTGTTCTCTGTACCCCAAGTTGCAGTCATCCCTATCAGCAAAATCTCCTCTTTCCATTCTCGTGTTAGCTTAGTTTTTATGAATATAATACTCTGTATGGCTGTTCTCTGTTAACTATCAAATGATTTCCACTACCCATTCTTCTCTTTTTAACAGGTAGCTGGGAAAGCACCAGTGTTTCATTTTTACTTCATTATCCTGCATTTTTATCTTAGTTTTGATTGATGCATACTCTGAAATAGTTATAGGACGTGTGTCAAAGTTTTAAATTAAATGCACATGCTGTTATGAAATATAAATTCTGTCCAGTCTAGGCCAGTTATTGTACCTTAGGGAAAAATACATAAATTCTGTCTGAGTGCTTACTACTGAATTCTTGTCTAACATACCAAATGTTTTCATAACTTTTCTCAGAAATGTACCCTCATTTGCTATATTTTCCCTTTTAGGTCCCTCTGATACATCCTCATAATTGCAAATCAAGTTTCAGTCCCCACCTGTAAGTTTTGTTCTCTGATGAAAGCTGATTATTTCTCCCAAAAATTTCTTAAGCTCCATAATAGTAGATGTGAGAGTGTTCAATCTCGCCGTTTGTTCTTACACATGGGTTCGGAGCCGATTCTCGGCTCCGAGTCGGCCGCTTAGCAAAGCTCTGCATCGAGAAGAAGCTCGAGACCAACCTATCTCCCACAATTCCCTCTGCCCTTACCTCAGATCTAGTTTGCCGCTGCAACGTTCGCATCATTTTCGATGAGCTCAGACCAGCTGGCAGATAAGATACCTTTTTTTCTAGGATTCTTAGAAAATTCTTTAGTATTTTGAAACTGAGATCTTATTAGTGCGTGTGTGTGTGCGTGAGTCAGGGGTTTCTTAACTTTCTATATATATAGTATATAGAGTTTTAGTTAGGTTTCCCTCGGGGCCTACCCCACCCACTAATTCTACTGGATTTAGGCTGAATCATAATAGCTTTTTTGATTGCTATTGGCTTTGTTAGGATTTGAGTAAATCACTAATATAACTTATTAGTAACATCCTTATTGTTTTTGGCTGTGACTGTCTTTCAAGTTGTTCAGGACTGTGTAGTATATATATATATATATATATATATATATATATATATATATATATATATATATAAATTTACTGGCTTTGACAAAATTACCTGATTTGACTGTTTTTTTTTTTTTCCTTAAAAATGTCTGAAAAAGCAAAGTCAGGGTTCAAAAGGTGCCAGCGTGGACAGAAAATGTCTGTCACAGATAACCATAGCGCCTGTGTCTACTGTCTTGGCCCCCTCCATCTGCAAGAAGACTGTTCCATTTGTCATTCTTTCAGTGGAAGGGTCATGACAGATAGGCGCAGGAAGCTCATGGATAGAGGCCTTTTGAAGCCTGCCTTTCAAGAGGCTCTTGATAAATCAGACCAGGCATCTAAATCCTCGAAGGAGTCGAAGACGTCGGAGCCCATGTCATCGGCTCCGAGCTCTTTGTTTAAGGTTCGTTCACCAGTTCCACAGACTTCGGGGCCGGGTGTTGAACTTCTGTCTGTCACCGAGCCTCGAGTCTTGGAACCGGTGACGGAGCTTCCACCTCCTGTGCTTTTGAAGTCGGCTCCATCTTTGATTCCTTCGACTCGTTCTTCCAGACCCCTCTCTGACTCTGACATAGATCGTGTGGTGCAGAAGTTAATGGAGAATACGGCCTTGTCCAAACTCATCTCAGTCTCCTCCCAGTTGGTGTCGAGACTTGAAGGCCTTCCTTTATCTCCATCTGTTCCTCCTCCGAGGCCTACTCAGCCTTCAGAGCCGGGAGAGGCTGATCTGATGATCGTGGAGCCCTCGGTGCCGGAGCCGTCTTTCTCTCGGTCGGCACCGTTCACCTCGACTCTAACGGATCCATTACCGGAATCGCGGAGCCGACGATCTATCCTTGGTTCCGGGACCGAGAGTCGAACCGATGTTTCGGTTCCGACTCTCCCTCTCGGTGCCTCGGCACGGATCACTTCGGCTCCGTCCTCGGGGTCGATGCCCTCGGCCCCCACCTCGGGGATCCCTCCGCCTTCTTTAGAACTGGGGGATTCCTCGACTTGGGGCCCGGGGACCTTCGACCTTATGAGGAAGGTGTTGTCGACTCAGACAACCACTTCAACAGAGACGGCTTCTCCTTCCCATAAAGACCCGTTATCCGCTTCTGCACCCACGGCTACTCAAAAGCGTCGAGCACCAGTGTCTCAGCCGCTCCCAGAGGGAGCCCCCTCTTCCTCGGAGGCTTCATCGGATGCCCCCCCCCGAGGAAGTCCCGAGGAAAAGATTGTGTAAGAGGAGGCACTTGGATTCTCCACAAGAGTCCTTAACATCGGACACTGACCTGGAGGAGTCAGAAGGGTCCCCAAAATCACCCTCAGAGGATGTCTCCTTTTCTGACATCCTGGAGATCCTAAAACAGAGAGGTGATTGGCAAGCCCTACCCCCTTCTGAGGATGAGTCAGTCTTGCTGAAGACATTCGGTGCTCGCCCTTCTTCCTCCTGGGTCACTCCGCCCTTCGATGAGTTGATTTATTTGATTGCTCGAAGGGCGTGGGAGACACCTGACACAGTGGAGCCAGTCCCTAGAAAGCCTAGTAAATATATTACGGCCCCTCAGGACAAGGCATACCTCACAAAGGGAGTTCCAGTGGATGCTATGGTGGTGGCAGCTGCCACTAAAAAGGAGATGTCTGAATCTTCCTCATCTGTCCATCCACCTAACAGAGATTCTAGGACTATGGACAGGTATGGGAAGCGCATTTTTAGTTCAGCGACTTTTTCCATGCGATCGCTAAACTATTTGACACATTTCACACGTTTACAGAGGGATCTAGTCAAAGAGTTGGGAGATACCCTCCAGGGTACTACAGATGTTGCTGTTGCGGAAAAGGTTACAGCACAGCTCAATACCCTTACATCAGTTGTGAACTCGTCCATGAGGCTCATCTCGTATGCAGCCGAAGGGTCGAGTAGGGCTGCGGCTTCAGCGATTGCTCTTCGTAGACAATCCTGGATGCGCTTATGCTCCTTTGCGGAAGCCTTCAAGTCTTCCTTTACTAACGCCCCATTTGATAGTGCCACTCTCTTTGTCCCCAAAGTAAAGGAGACCATTACCCGGTGTGAGCAAGAGGGAAAGACTCTGTCTGCTGTCGGAGTCCGTTTTTCCACCCCATCCAGACCGTACCCCAAAGGGCAACGAGGTGGGAAAATGTGGTTTCGTAAACCCCAGGGTTCTTTCCCAAACACACAGGGTGATGCCCCCTCCAGAGGCAGAGGGGGGGCAGAAGTGGAAGACGTCGCCCTGGCGGCAGAGGGGGTCCGCAAAACCAAGGTGACAGGGATACGCTCCCTGGGAAACCTTTACAGCACTCCTGAAGGGAGGCCCAACTGTCCTGCTCTGGAGGCAGTCGGGGGTCGCTTAGCTTTATACCCTCAGGCCTGGCAAAGAATTACCTCAGACAGATGGGTAAAAAGCATTATTACCAGAGGTTACAAAATTCCATTTCTATTTCCCCCGTTACCGCAGAAAAGATTCCCAGATGTACCGCCCCATCTGCGAGAACCTGCAGCTATAGAAATATCAAAGCTGCTAGAAAAAAGAGTCATCCAACCAGTCCCGGCGGACCAAAGAGGATTCGGAACTTACTCAAGGTTCTTTTTAGTTCCAAAAAAGACAGGGGACTGGAGGCCAATTCTGGACCTAAGCAATCTCAATACCTTCATCAAGAAAGAAAAGTTCTGGATGGTCACGCTTCAATCGATCCTTCCATTCTTACAGAAGGACGACTGGATGTGCTCAATAGATCTCAAGGACGCATACTACCACATCAAAATGGCCAAAGCATCCAGGGATCACTTGCGCTTCAGGCTGGGAGCCAGTCACTATCAGTTTCAGGCCCTGCCCTTTGGTCTAACCTCAGCCCCCAGGGTTTTCACCAAATGCATGGCAGTGGTAGCATCTCACTTGAGACGCCTAGGATTCCAGGTGTTTCCGTATCTGGACGACTGGCTCCTTACTGCCACCACCGAGCGTCGACTGATACAGGCCAGGGATTACACACTCGAGCTTTGTGTTCAACTCGGAATTTCCATAAATTTCGAAAAATCTGCATTACAGCCGTCACAGCATATCTCATTCATAGGAGCAGATTTGGATATCCGTTGCTTGATTCTAAGACTTCCCCCAGAAAGAATAGCCTCTCTACAGCATCACATATCTCTACTCCTGTTGTCCAAGAAATCCCCGGCCAAACTGGTTCTAAGAGTTTTGGGACTCATGTCGGCTTCCCTCATTGCAATACCTTTGGGAAGACTGCACATGAGAGTTCTTCAATGGCTGCTGTTCGCACAATGGTCATTCCAACAGTTACCGCTGACACACGAAATTCACATCACAAACATCTGCAAGACACACCTATCTTGGTGGCTACAGAATTGCAATCTCACCGGCGGCCGGCCATTTGTGCTGCCTACTCCAACAGCTACGGTGACCATGGACGCTTCCCTGATAGGGTGGGGGGGCATCTTTCAGGGACAGACAGTCCAAGGCGAATGGACCAATCTAGAGTACAACCTGCACATCAATGTTCTAGAGATGAGGGCAGTGTTCCTAGCGTTGCAACACTTTTCTCCCCTTCTACCTCTAGGGACCATTGCAGTTCAAACGGACAACATGTCCGTAGTCTGGTACATAAACAAGCAAGGGGGAACCAAATCTTACCAGTTGTGCAGAGAGGCCATGAGAATTTGGCAGTGGGCAGAGTCCACGGGTCGCTTTCTGATAGCAACGCACATCCCGGGGTTATCCAACGTCATAGCGGACAGGTTGAGGAGAGCCATCCTGTTACCTCATGAGTGGTCCCTCAAACAGACAATAGCGGACATGATATTCCGCAAGTGGAGCCAGCCTTGCTGCGATCTGTTTGCGTCTCCAATGAACGCCAAATGCAGAAGCTACTTCGCCCTATTACCCCCGCCAGGGGAAGTCCCCAGGGACGCTCTGATTCACGATTGGCCCCCGGGTCTCCTGTACACCTTCCCTCCTATACCTCTGATACCAAGATTTCTGCAGAAAGCCAAGAATCTGGAAAGGACTGTAATTCTCATTGCCCCATTCTGGCCTCGTCAAACTTGGTTTCCCTTTCTTCAAGCACACCTAATACGGGAGCCCTGGATCCTGGACCCGGAGCCAGATCTACTGACCCATTCGTCAGGGGCTCCCCACCCGTCGCTCCTGTCCCTCAGACTAGCAGCTTGGCTGCTCCGCTTCCCTTCTTAGCCAGGTCTGATCTTCTTTCTCCTGCGGTTCAGAACATTCTAGTAGCCTCTCATAAAGCTTCCACTACAAAAATTTACACTAGTAAGTGGAAGCGCTTTGTATATTGGGCAACTGCACAACATTTAGATCCCTTAATAGCCCCGCTAAACAAAGTTTTAGAGTTTCTATCCATACTATTTCACCAAGGAGCTTCTTCTGCCACCTTGAGGGTTCAATTGGCTGCTATTTCAAACTTTCATGTAGGAGAGAATGGGGTGCCTATTATGACTCATAGGCTTTGTAAAGCTTTTCTAAAAGGGTCTTTTCATATTAGACCACCAGTCAGGTTCCCTACAGCTCCATGGAATCTAAACCTCCTTTTATCCCAACTAATGCTACCACCCTTTGAACCAGCCTCGTCTTGTTCTTTAAAGCTCTTGTCATGGAAAACTCTCTTTCTAGTAGCTATCACCTCAGCCAGACGGGTGTCAGAACTTCAAGCTCTTTCCATTAAGCACCCATATTTGATTTTTCACCCGGATAGGGTATCCCTACGCACCAACCCATCCTTTCTTCCCAAGGTTTGTTCAGTCAACAACATTAATCAATCCATTGAACTTCCCACATTTTTCAAGAACCATTCCAATAAGCTGGAATATATGTTACACAAGTTGGATGTTCATAGACAACTCAGATTCTATTTAGATAGAACAAAGGATCACAGAAAAACAGACCAACTCTTTATAGCCTTTGCGGACAGCAGAAAGGGCATGGCAGTGATGAAACGTACTCTCTCCAAATGGCTATCTGATTGTATTACCTTTGTTTATACTGCTACGGAGCAGAGCTTACCCACCAAACCGAAAGGACATTCTACTAGATCAGTCTCTACATCTCTGGCTCATGCAGCCCACCTACCATTAGACACTATTTGTGCGGCCTCCACTTGGTCTAAACCACATACGTTCATCACTCATTACAAAGTGGATAGGATTTCCAGGGACAGGGCAACCTTTGGTTCCACTGTGCTCAGGAACGTTCTTCCGTGAGTCTCTCAGGGTCACGGAGCTAGGGAAGCTCCCCATGTGTAAGAACAAACGGTGAGATTGAACACTCTCACATAAAGAAGTTATGTCCTTACCATAACATTCCATGTGGAGTGTTCATCTCGCCTTTGTTCTTACATTCCCACCCTCCCACCCTCAGGTCAGGAAGAACGTCCAGTTTAGAGGTCTGGTTTGGTTCTCCCGCTTCTGATTTCTCTCTGCTGTTACTGCTGGTTTCAGCTACACCTTGGTATGTATGTTTGTATGTTTTTATTCCCGTTGGGATCTGGTATTGTTTTGCAAACTAGATCTGAGGTAAGGGCAGAGGGAATTGTGGGAGATAGGTTGGTCTCGAGCTTCTTCTCGATGCAGAGCTTTGCTAAGCGGCCGACTCGAGCCGAGGATTGGCTCCGAACCCATGTGTAAGAACAAAGGCGAGATGAACACTCCACTTGGAACGTTATGGTAAGGACATAACTTCTTTTTTTAGTTGGAATGCAAATAATTTCACTGTAACCTTCCTCCTTTGCCAATAGCTCCTTACTACCACAAGTCTACCATTATTGTCTCTTTTCCTATGTTCTATCACTATTGGAGGCCCCTAACAATTATTATTATTATTATTATTACTTCCCCTTTCCTTTGTCCGGCTAGTCTGCTGAATATCCATCCTGCAATTCTTTGTCAAATTCACATGCTCATTTCTATTCGAATGTGTTTCCTGATGCATTGCTATTTGCATTCTGCATTTCTTAATATAATTCAATACTCTTTCCTTTTTGTCTGTACCTGTAATGCCATTTACATTCCAAGATAGTATAGATAGAGTAGTGGTTATGTTAATAAGCTATTGTTCCCACCTATTTTACATGACATTGTTTGGATGTGTTTTTCTAATGTTTGTCTTATATGTATATACTGTTTGGCAGGCATATCTTTTATACAGTTGTTTCTTCTCATCTCCATTTGAAACTTGTCACATTTTTCAAAACTCTTTGCTTTAATGAATATTCTCAAACAAAAACTAAGTATATTTTGAAAACAACCCCATCCTCTGTTCCTATCTGATAGATTAAACTTCATTTGGTGAAAATGTACATAGTTCTGTGTGTTTGTTCTAAGTTAATAGTTACCCCAAATCAACAACTGTATCCACAGGCATTACCTAATGTAAAATCATTGTTACTCATGCTAAAGTGCATATTATATCCTGTGTTGCCACTTACACTGACTGCCGTCTTTACTTTTCTTAGCTCTATCCACCTCCCAGATGTGAAAACAGGTTACATGCTTTCAGAAAACATTAATTTTAACCCTAACAAAAAGTGCAGTAAGAAATTGTGCACTGTTCTATTAAATACATCAAGGTAGTAAAGCTGCTGTGGAGGATACTTTCTATTTTTTCACTTCTCAAAATTTCAGACTTTATTTTTTTGCTGAACTGATTGCCATTGTACCTTTAAATTTTGCAGTTCCCTCAGCAAAGAATGTTCATAACTCTAAAGAGTAATTGCTTGTACCTGCAGACAACTTGCCTCCATTTAAAAGCAGTTGGCAACGAGAGAAAAAAAAACTAATAACTGTGCAGATGCATGAAGAAATCTTTGTAAATTTAACTCTGAAGACAAAGTACAAAATTCCCCTGGCCAACTGCCCTTACCTGCAGATAAGCTAATATCTTTGCAAATGCAAGAACATTAGTAATGTCATGCTTTTGAGCATACTGTTTTATTTTTAAGCCTATTTGTTTAATAAAAAAAGGTTTTTATAGCTTAATCCAAGGACAATGATCTAGGCATCCACCCTTGTAGAAATAAGGTAAATTATTATCTTAATTCTACATATAATCAGTATACTTTTATAGCCCACATTAGCAGCCCAAGATCATAGGTTCATAAGAGGTAACTAGGCTAGTGGCCCTAGAGCACTTACAAGCCTAGCCGTGTTAATCCCAAGTTGCCTCAGTTTTCCTTGGTTAGATGGATGGAATTCGTAGAACAAGTCTATGATAAACATTGACTACCCCTTTCCATGAGGAACATGAGTGCCACCCCAGGGGGTGAATTTGTGGTCTCCCATCTATTTGCCCAGGTTGCACTTAAATAGGCTCAGTGAGGAGCTGTGCTTTACATGAATTGGAAGTTTATTCCACAGTAACATCAATCTGTGGAGATGTATCTGTTTCTCCAGCATGTTCTGTTAATTTCACAGGTTAGGTTAAGATCCCTAGAGCAAGTGACTCATGCCATTTGACTCCTATGCCATTTGGCTTGCAGATGTGCAGCATTTTCATCAGGGCAGGGTCAGAGACTGCCCTGTAGGCCAGGCACAAGTTGCCTCTCGGCAGCCTATATGATACAGAGTATAGTGACAGGGCTTTCAGTGTATCCATATAAATCATGGATCGGATGCTGTTGATCTTCATTCATTCCTTATTGATGGGTATTGGTTCTGTCCTCGGAACCGAGTCAGCTGTTATAACAAGCTCGTGCCAACCAAAGAACTCTCAATCTAAGCTTACCCATAGTGCCCCACTCTCACCTCAGATCTCATTTGCCTTGTATAGTATCAAGACGTGTCATGCCAGCTCTCAAGCTAAGTCATTTAAAAATTTATACTTCCCTAAAAATATTTTTGCTCGTTTACCTGTGAAATTTCTAATTCTTTAATAGTCGCTTAGAGTTTGCTTAACTGTGAAGTACTTTCTTCTTTTCTTTACCAAGTTTTGTGATACTCTTCATACCATTGCTGGTACAGGCCTTCCTTTACCTCTGAGGTAACATTCAATACATTGATGGTATCCTCTCCCTTTCTTTTCTCCCTTTCTTACCCATTGGGTATTTCTTTTCGTACTATTGTTGGTAACAGAAAAAAACACTCCTTCCTTTCTTCACTGTGTAAGTTTGTGTTTTGCTGATTGTTTTGGACATATTGCTGTCGGATAAGTGCTTAGTTTAGTATTGATGATGGCTAACAAAAAGGAACAACAGGCTTTAAGCAGTGTGTTCAGTGCAGCAGAAAAATGATGAGTTCAGATAGTCATTTGTCTTATGTTTACTGTCTCGGGGTACCGCATCTGAAAGTTGAACCTCCATGCGACATATGTAAGGGCATTAGAACCCATACCTTGACTGAAAGAAAAAATAAATTGACACTCAAGGGTCTTCTAAAAACTCCTTTCTCGGAAGCTATTTCTGAGATGGAGGGCTCAACCCCTCCTAAAAAGGAACACAAAAAGAGGAGCCAATCTGTACTTCCTCTCCACATTTTAGTGACTCAAAAGCGGCTAAATCTATGGAATCGAAAGCAAAACTTCCTAAATTAACACCATCAATCTCAGCACTGGGGGCCTCAAACCCCTTCTACAGTGCTGTCCTCAGTACCAGGTCCTCAACCATCAACTATGGTACCGTCATCAGCACCAATGAATCAAGCTCCTACTACAGTACCACACATGACTACAGAACCACCCAAAATTTTGTCTTCTATGGTACAAACTACTGCTACAGTACAGATGCCCCTTTTGGCACCAAAAATAGTTTTCCCAACTGTGGTCACTACTCCCCCTCATATACATCTTACTGGTCCTTCAACCATGGTGCTGAAAGGTGAAATATTGCCTCAGACCCAATACTCCCCATTGGCAGATCCCTTTTTGGACAACATTGTAGCCCCTTTCTAGAATGCCCTGATTCTCCATCAGGGACATCAACCCACTCCTCCAGGAGCCTTTCGGAATTTGACGTAGTGAGACTTGTGGATCATCTATTGGCAGCCAGAGGAATTCCAACTCCTCCTTCCCACCCAGATCAGAGGAATTTTCTCCACAGACTCCAACATATATTCCTCTTTGGACCTCCTTGGAGGTATTGGAGCCCCCAACACCAATGCCTATCCCAGTACCAGCTTTTTCGGCTCCATTGGTAGACCTTACCATGGCTTCGGAACCTACCCTATGGTCATCGACTCACTCGGAGCCGAACCATCCTTGGAATCGTGACTGGGCTGCCGGCACCGTGACCCCTTGTATGGCACCTATTTTTTCTATGGCGTTGTCTACAGTGGTTCTGGTTGTCTTGGCAGGACCAAGTCCTCTTGTGGCTCCTTCCCTGGGGGTGGACTCATCAGAGTGGGGTGTGACCCCTGTCCCGAAGTTGTCTTTCTCAGTTCTGGGCTCTCACCCCTCTTCAGGATGGTCTGCTTTCCAGGTGTTGGAGAGGGCATTTGCCTCTGCAGGCTCACAGCTGATTCCTTCAGCAACAGAGACCCATATATATATCTGTCCTCTGAACCGCAGCTGAGACAGTCCTCTACTCTAGGACATTGAGCATGGGAACATCAAGATACCCTTCCACAAGGTACCCACTCTTCAGAGTCCTCCTCAGATGTCCCTGCTGAGGAAGTACCACGTGAGACATTGTGCATGAGGAAGCATGTGGATTTGCCTGAGGAATCCTTTACCGAAGATACAGATTACGATGAAGTGGAAGGGTCCCTACTGTCGCCCCCCTGAGTATGTCTCCTTTGGAGACATACTGGAAATTTTAAAGCAGCGGAGAGACTGGAAACCTACCAACCCTTCATCTGAGGAGTCTGTATTCTTGCAGGCTTTCCATGCTTGACCCTCTACTTCTTGGGTGACCCCGCCTGCAGATGACCTAGTTCAGCTCATCATGCAGCATGCATGGAGGAATCCTGACGCCATTGAACCTATCCCCCAGAGACCAGACAAAATTCTTTTTCCATCAGAGGACAACTCACATTGGTCCAAAGGCCTACCAGTAGACGCCAAGGAGAGTTGTACCCCCATCTTCCAAACAGGGAGTCTTGGGCGATAGACAGGTTAGGGAAGCAGGTGTATTCTTCATTGATCTTTGCCATTCAATCCTTGAATTACTTGGCACATTTCACCCTGCTCCAGGGAAACCTTTTCTCGGAAGTCTCGGGAACCTTAGCAGGAACAGTTTCTGATGAGGTATGCGACAGAGTTGCCTCACAGCTTGCCACCCTGGAATCTCTATCTAACTGGTCCATGTGGTTGAGTTCTCATACTACCAAAGGGGCAGCGGGTGCTGGCATTGTCATGAGACGTCACGCCTGGATGTGCCTATGTGATTTTGCGGACCCTTTTAAGTCTTCCTTTATCAATGCTCCCATGGAGGCCTCTTCTCTTTTTGGCCCAAAGGAAAAAGACACTTTAGCCAGGTATGAAAAGGATGGTAAGACCCTGTCTACTGTGGGCATGCATTTTTCCACCCCCCCCCCAACGATCCTACTCTAGTTGTTAGATGAGTGGAAGTATGTGGTACAAGAAATCCCATTGTCCTTTCTGTGACACTCGTGGCGAGATTACCCCCTGTGACAGAGGGGGAAACCCATCTGGAAGATGCCTCTACAGAGGCAGAGGGGGGAGTCTGCGTAATCAGGGATCCAGAGATTCTTTCTCTGGACAGCCCTATCAGTGCTCCTGAAGAGTGGCCCGATTGCTTACCTCTGGAAGCAGTTGGGGGACAATTTTCTCTGCAACACTTTGCCAGGGAAATGATAACCACAGATTTTTGGGTGCAGACAGTAATTACCACAGGTTATCACATATCTTTCGATCTCTAACCAAGGCCGCTTAGGCATATTCCTGGTGTTCCATCCAGTCAAAGGGAAGCAGCAGCTCAAGAAATACAAATGCTGCTCCTAAAAGAGTCATCCAAGCAGTCCCACCAGACTACATAGGATCCAGATTATACTCAAGGTTCTTTTTAGTGCCAAAAAAGACAGGGGACTGGAGGCCGGTCTTTGACCTCAGTATCCTAAGCAAATTTGTCAAATAAACAAAATTCCAGATGTTCACAGTTCAGTCAGTCCTACCCTTTCTAGAGAAAGGCAATTGGTTGTGCTTGATAGAGCATCAGGATGCGTATTACCATATAAAAATGGCCAAATGCTCCAGAAGATTCCTCTGCTCCCAGCTGGGAGCCAATCACTACCAATTCCGAGTGCTGTCCTTTGCTCTCTCTACGACCCCCAGAGTGTTCACCAAATGCATGGCAGTGGTAACAGCTCACTTGAGACTGCAAGGATTCCAGGTGTTTCTGTATTTAGATGATTGGCTCCTTACCACACCTACCAAGCATCTACTTATTACAGCCTTACATTACTCCCTAAAGCTAGTGAAATCCTTAGGGATCTCAATAAATGAGGAGAAATGCAAGTTGACTCCTTGTCAAACTCTGGAATTCATAGGGGCAACTTTCAATGCTCAATCTTGCCTAATCTCCCTCCCACTTCACAGATTAGAAAGATTAAGGTCTCAGCTCTGGGTGATAATCTCTCAGGACAAAGTTTCAGCTCGGGCAGTCCTTCAACTACTAGGATCTATGGCAGCATCAATTACAATAGTTCCCCTGGCAAGACTACACATGAGGCTTCTACAGTGGCTTTTAATAACACAGTGGTCTCACCCTTTTTTAATTTCTCCAAATCTTTTGGGTTTCTAATACCATGACGGGAATGGACCCCATTCCTGAGTCAAAGTATGATTAAAGTTCATGAAATTAGTATTGTTTCACTCTTTGATGTCAGTCAAAAGTGCTCTTCACAGCAACTGCAATGTGCCCAGTAATGACTCCTTCTGCAATTTGTACGGAGTTGCATGTATTGGCAGCATATCTAAATATGCTTGTAGACTCTTTTTATAAGGCCTGTTGCTCCTACTACAATTGGAACGGAGTATCTTTCGTCCACATTGCTCTAGTTTCTGCCTGCAAATCCTGATATTTTATGATTTTGTGTCTCTCTGTAGGACACTATAGTCACTAGGTGTGGCAATTTCAATGATCTTTTGTCTTCTTTTTTTGGACAACTGTATCTGGTTTTCTGGCATCTACATTTTGAACTGTTGGCAATGGATGATCTTATGTGATGTAAACTTAATTATTTTCTATGATGCTTTGTGGTTCATGTTTCCAGTGTTTTTCAGCCACTCCAGTACCATAATGTTTGCACAATCCTCGGTGCAACAGTCTCGCCACATTATTATGCCTTTCAGTATACAGTCCTGCCATTAGTAGGTCGCAATGAGGTGTGCAACTGTTTCCATTTGTGTTTTACAAAACCTACATTGTTCTGTTTCTCCCACATGTTCAATGGTCTTTGTAAACCAACATGTAGCCCATTATCTTAGGCCGCCAATATTAACCTTTCATCTTTTGATTTGAATTCACCTCTCCTTAACCATTCTTGCGTTTCTTCCTGATCAACACGAGATTCTTCCAGAAGTTTTCTATACTTGCAACTATATTTATGCATTTTCCAGATTTCTTGCCTTTTTATCTGATCCTTCACCTTATATTCTTTCTTTTGCTTTTTGGCACATTCAGTTGCTGCCTGATTTTTATCTACTTCTGGTTTGATTTCCATTCCTGCTTGATGTCGATATGCTTCTGCTAGGTTAAGCAGAGAACTCATCTTATATTTATTCTCCTCATGTTTCAAAACTTTCACTACATTTTCATTTCATGAGGTCAGTAGATATGTGTGGAGTCCCACAATTGCAGATCTATACATGTAATCAGTTTCAAGGAGGCCCATCCCTACTTTGGAACGGGGAATATATAATCTTGGTATGCACTGATTTCTGTAGATTGTTTGGTGATCATGAAGCATCCTTCTTGTTTTAGTATCTAATCTATCCAACACGTCGGTCTCTCCCTTTTTAATTTCTCCAAATCTTTTGGCTTTCTAATACCATGACGGGAATGGAACCCATTCCTAAGTCAAAATACAGTTAAAGTTAATTAAATTAGTATTGTTTCACTCTGTGATGTCAGCCAAAAGTGCTCTTCACAGCACCTGCAATGTGCCCAGTAATGACTCCTTCTGTAATGCATACAGAGTTATGTGTATTGGTAGCATATTTAAATATGATGGTAGACTCTTTTTTTATAAGAACTGTTGTTCCTACTACAATTGGAACTATCTTGGTATCCTCCTTCCACATTGCTCTCGTTTCTGCTTGTAGATCCTGATATTTTATAACCTTGTGTCTGTCTGTACGCAGGACACTGTAATCACTGGGTTTGGTGATTTCAATGATCAGTGCTGCTCTTGTCTTATTTTCTTGGACTTCTATATACGGTTTTCTGGCATCTCTCTTTTGAACTGTTGGTAATGGATGATTCCATGTGATGTAGACTTGATCATTTTCTGTGATGCTTTGTGGCTCATGTTTCCAGTGCTTCTCAGCCACTTCAAAACCATAATGTTTGCACAATCCCCAGTGCAACAGTCTTGCCACACTATTGTGCCTTTCAGTGTACAGGCCCTCTGCCATTAGTATGTCACAACCAGAAACAAGGTGTGTGACTGTTTCCAGTTCAGTTTTACAAAGCCTACATTTATCTGTTTCTCCCACATGTTTATTGGACTTTGTAAACTAGCGTGTATGTAAACCACTGTCTTGGGCTGCCAATATTAAGCTTTCATCTCTTGGTTTAAATTCGCCTCTCCTTAACCATTCTTGCTTTCGTTCCTGATCAACATGAGGTTCTTCCAGAAGTTTTCTATACTTGCCACTATATTTATGATTTTTCTACATTTCTTGCCTTTTCATCTGGTCCTTCACCTTATATTCTTTATTTTGTTTTTTGGCACATTCAGTTGCTGTCTGATTTTTATCTACTTCTGGTTTGATTTCCATTCCTGCTTGATGGCGGTATGCTTCTGCTAGGTTAAGCATAGAAGTCATCTTAAATATATTCTCCTCATGTTTCAAATTTTCAGTATGTTTGGGTCTCTTGAGGTCAGCAGATATGTGTGAAGTCCCACGATTGCAGATCTGTACATGTAATCAATTTCAAGGAGGCCCATTCCTCCTTCGGAACGGGGAATATATAATCTTGGTATGCATTGATTTTTATAGATCATCTGGTGAACATGAAGCATCCTTCTTGTTTTGATATCTAATCTATCCAACACATTTTGGGGCCAATCAATCACTCCAAAATTGTAAGTTAGGACAGGCAGAGGAAATTGGTTTATAGCTTGGATTTTGCTCCTGGACGTCAGTGCTGTTTTCAGGATTAATTTAAGTCTTCCAAAGTACTCCTTACTAAGTTTTATACGCATTTGTTCATGTTTTATTGCCGATCCTTCATCAGTTCCCAAGTATTTATACACTCCCTCTTGCTCAAGTTCTTTTATATTACATTCTTGTGCCAAACTGATGTTTTCCTGGTCCTGCAGTTTTCCTGCTTTAAAGGTTGCTTTTGCACATTTATCAAGGCCAAATGACATTCTAATATCATCTGAAAAAGTTTTAACAACCTGCAGCTGTGCTTTCAGTTCCTCGTCTGATGAGCTATACAGTTTTAAATCATCGACAAAGAGAAGATGAGAAGTCTTTAGACTTTGTTGTTTTCTAGGAGCCACGTTATAGCCATGGCCTAAGCTGTTAAGTAGACAGCTTAATGGGTTAAGGGCAAGGCAGAATAGTAATGGTGACAGAGAGTCACCCTGGAATATCCCCCTTTGAATTTTTATCCCTGGGATAGTAATTTGTTCTTTATCATGATTTAATTGCAAAGTAGTCTGTCATTGTTTCATGGTCACTGTAACATAGTCTATCAGTGTAGAATGTATCTTATACATTTTTAAGCACTTTTTTATCCATGAATGTGGGATACTATCAAATGTTTTTTTGTAGTCAATCCATGCTATAGTTAAATTCTTCCCCTTTTTACAGTTCTGTACTATGACTTTATTTAACATCAGATGATCCTTTGTTCCATATGACTTTCTTTTATTGCCCTTTTGTTCTACTGCCATAATTGAATTTTCTTCTAGATGGCTATAAACTCTGTCAGCATCAATTCCCATGTATAGTTTATACGTCGTTGGAAGTCAAGTTATTGATCTGTAATTTTTTGGGTAGCTTGCAGATTCATTCTTAAGTAGGAGCACTGTTTTACCTGTTGTTATCCAGGTTGGTGTCTATTCAGGATGTACATATAGATAGTTCTTGCTCATGGCTAAGTCTTGGTGCAAAGATATTAATACTTTTAACCAAAAGTTAGGTACTGCATCTGTGTTTGGTGTTTCCAGTTAGAGGCTTTTCTTAACTTTGTTTCAATCCCTCTGGCTGTTACTTCATCCCATTTCATCTCTTGTACCTTTAAACTTACTCATTCTTTTACTTCTTTTATCATTGGTCCCCTTTGACTCATCCTATGTCCTTTCAGATCCGCATAACAAATTGATGCAAACAAGATTTATTTTGGTGGCTGAAGCCAGAAAAAGACCTATGGAGTCATCCTTTCTTCTCCTCTCAGCCTAGGGCCATAGTGACCATGGATACTTCACTGATGAGTTGGGGTGGGGGGCATTTCCAGGGAAAGACAGTCCAAGGCAGTTGATCACCAATGGAGCCCAACCTGCATGTCAGTGTTGTAGAACTGAGGGCAGTGCTTTTAGCATTGCAAGCATTCCAGTCTGTCCTCCTGTCAGGGAGAATTGCTATCCAGTCTGACAACATGTCAGTAGTCTGGTATATCAGCAAACAAGGGGGAACCAAGTCCTACCTGTTGTATCGAGAGGCCATGAGAATTTGGCAATGGGCGACGCACATTCCTGGGGATTCCAACGTAATTGCAGAAAAAATGAGCAGATGCATTCTCCTGCCTCATGAGTGGTCCCTTAATCCTATCATAGCAGTGAATATCTTCAGTCGCTGGGGCCAGCCTTGCTGTGATCTATTTACATCCCCCACAAACCACAAATGCAGCAGCTACTTTGCCCTAATTCCTCCACAGGTGAAGTCCCTGAGGGACGCTCTAGTACATGATTGGCCCACAGGACTTCTTTATGCTTTCTCTCCCCTTCCTCTGATCCCACAATTTCTAAAGAAGGCTCTTCGGTTGAGAAGCAGAGTAATCCTCATTGCACCCTATTGGCCCCGACAAGTTTGGTTTCCCTTTCTTTGGCCTCACCTAGTACATCAACCATGGATTCTGGATCCAACTCTGGAATTGCTATTGCACCCACATACCGAGCCTCAAGCTGACAACTTGGTTCCTCCACATCTGGTAATTGTCAGGCAAAATAACCTATCCTCCCCTGTACATCACATTCTTCTGGCTTCCCACAAACCATCCACCAAGAAACTTTATCTCAGCAAGTGGGAAAGATTCATAATTTGGTCTCAAGAGAAGCGAATAGACCCATTTTCAGCTCCACTTACTTTAGTACTAGACTATTTATCAAACCTGCTCCATTCGGGAGGGGCAGCTTCAACTATTCAAGTACACCTGCCGGCTACCTCTAACTTCCACAATGGCTTCCAGGACTCGTCCTTGATTTCTCACTGTCTACGTAAAATCTTTTTGAAAGGTGTCACTCACATTAGGCCAACCTTCAAAGAGCCAATCGAGCCCTGGAATATGACACTAGTTCTACAATCCTTGACTCGTCCTCCTTTCGAACCTGCTGCCACTTGCGATATAAAATTTTTGTCCTGGAAAACTTTATTCTTGGTAGCTATTACTTCAGCAAGATGAATATCTGATCTACAAGCCGTGTGCATAAAATGCCCTTACATGGTTTTCCATAAAGACAGAGGATCACTCCGGACTAATCCCACCTTCTTACCAAAGTTATTTCTGATTTGACTATTAATCAGACAATTGATCTGCCAGTTTTCTTTCCAAATTTTTCTAACAAAGGAGAATTTTTACTACATTTACTTGATGTGCATAGACAATTGCGATTTTACTTGGACAGGACTAAATCAGTACAAAAATGTGACCAATTATTTGTATCATTCTCAAGACCAAAATTGGGAAGATCTGTTTCCAAAGTGACTTTATCTAAATGGTTGAGAGATTGTATTTGCTTTATCTATCAACAAAACAAAGCTCTTCTACCATCTAAGATCAAAGTGCATTCAACCAGATCAGTCGCAACATCTGTTGACTTCCATGCAAGAGCTTCCATGGATGACATTTGTGCAGCAGCAACATGGACCACCTCTCATACCTTTATCATGCATTACAAATTGGATTTGGTCTCCGGGGGAGAGCTTCCTTTGGTTCAGTGTTGCTCAGGAATATCTTTCCGTAGGGCCTCCCAGGAAATAAAGTAGCTAGGGACTCTGTCCCATCAGTAAGGAATGAATGAAGATTAACAACATCAGATAAAGAAGTTATGTTCTTACCATAACGTTCCATCGGTGTTGTTGATCTTCATTTATTCATTACAACCCACCCGCCATCCCCCTCCGAAAGACTCCTGGAAGTTCGTATTTGACCCTACCTTATGATAGGGAAGTCGCTCAGATAAAGCCTCTGCTTTCTCTCTTCTTTTCTTATGGGCAAACTCGATCTGAGGTGATAGAGAGAAGGGCACTATGGGTAAGCTTAGCTCGAGAATTTTTTGGCTGTTGCGAGCTTGTTATAATGGCCAACTCCGTTTCGAGGACGGAACCGATACACATCAGTAATGAATGAATGAAGATCAACAACATAGATGGAACGTTATGATAAGCACATAACTTCTTTTTTGGAGGACCTGAATTTTCTTGGTGAGAAACCTCTGTGGTCTCTCCATCTGCTGCAGGTGTCTGGTGAAGTACATGCAGAAGGGAACACTGTACTCTATTAATGGTCTGATGATGGTCGAGTACAGTGGAGTTATAACTTACTTAGACCTAGATGAGATGCCCTTACTTATGAGATGGGCAATGTAGAAGGCTTTCCTTACCACTGTGGAAACTTGTTGGTCAAAGTTCAGATTGCTATCTACCTGTGTTCCCAGATCTTGTACCATTGAGTTTGAATTTTGGGGGTTGCTGTCAATATTGTAATTAGCAGGGAATTCCACTTTGCCAAAGGGGATAATAATGCACTTTTTTTTCATTGAATTTTAGACTGTGGCTTTGGCACCAGTCATTTGTCTCTGTTAGCCCCTCTGTAATATGTTAACATCATTGCGGGACTCATTGATTGCACCCAATTTGCAATCATCAGCAAACTTGGTAAGCCAAAGGCTGGCTGCTTTAGCCTGGACTTCTGAGAAATCAATTACAAACATTAAGGGGCCCAGCACAGATCTTTATGGTATGTCACTGGTGACGAGTCTACTAGTAGAGGTGGAGTCACCAACTTTGACTGTATGTGTTGTGTCAGTGAGCCAACTCGCTACTCATCTAGTGATGTAAGGGTTAATCCCCAGCTGGGAAAGTTTCTCAATGATACCTGAGTGGAGGATTGTGTCAGAAGCCTTGGCTAGGTCAAGATAGGTAGTATGCACCGTTTTACCTTCATCCAGGTCTTTGGTGACTTTTAAGAAGAAGTCTGCTAGGTTTAATAAGCATGATCTACCCTTAACAAAGCCAGACTGACCTTCTGAATGGGGAGCGGCATATAGTACAGAATGGGAGATTTCCCTTTCTGCTCTGTAGTGCAATCTCGAAGTTGGAATAAATAAGTAGTGGGAGTGTGGGGGTGCAGGGGGGCTTGCCCCCCTGCAGAAACATTGTTGTGTGTTTTTTTTTTTTTTACTTCCCTTTCAGAAGGTCGAGCTTCTGAAATTCGAGCATATGGCTTCGGCCATATGCATTTCTAGATTTCAGCCGTTCGACCTTCTGAAGGGGAACCAGTTTACTACTCTTTCTTTCTGTATATACCTGTGAGACCATTCACATTCAAAGATAATAAGGTAATTGTTGCCATTGTGCTAAGAAATTATTATTCCCACCTGTTATGTATAACAGCATTTTTTAAATGTCTAGTTTCAGCTTTTGTGTTACATGCATACTGTAATGTTTGGCAGGTTGAACTTTTATACAGTTGTTTCTTGTCATATCCATTTGAACCTATGTCACATCTTACAAGACATTTTGTTTTAATAAAAACACTCAAACAAAAAACAAACACACCCCCAGAACACCCTCATTATCTATTAATTTAATATAAGCACACACAACTAACTACATCTTCAATTAATGAAGTTTAACCCTGCTAATAGGAACAATTGACAGCTACACTCATAGGTTTGAATTGACCTATAATGAAGGTTATCCATGCTAAGATGGATGGTAGTCTATGCTTCTACATATACTAAGTGCTGTCTGTTTTTGTCTTATCTTTATTCCTCTCCCAGATGTAGAAAACAACTTTAATGCTTTCAGAAAACATTATCTTTTAGCCACTGAAAGGAAAAAATATTCTGTTTATTATTGTCCTTATCAAATTGTCTTCACAGAAACATGAGAACCAGATACACAGTTGCCTTCAGCTGCATGCTTCTCATGTTGCACTGTGAACAATTATTTGCTAAAGGAAACTTTTCATTACATTAAATGTTCTTTAATTTACTTGCTTCTAAAAACTTGTTGTTAGACCAAGCTAAGGGCCTTAATCCAGTCATTCCCCTATGCAATAGTAAGAAAACGCATATCAGTTTTACTTATATCTTGCTCTTTTGTCCAGGCTTTCTCCTCTTTTTCTACATTGCAGTGCCCACATTTCTTAAAACTGAACAAGAAGGAATGAAGGATGAAAGAAAGAAGTTAAAAAGGTACCTGTTTGCTTCCATATCCCTATTACACACAAAAATAACTGAAAAAGCTTTACTATATAACACGTGGTATATGAAACTTTTTATAAAAATATGGTTAAGAACAAAGTATGTTGTACTTAGTTATCTCTTTCTTTCTCTTTGTCTCTCTTTAATGTTCTTCCAAATATTGATGACATAAAGTAGGGCATATGCTTTGGAGTCCCCTACAAGTTTAACATAGTCAGAAATGCCATATTTCACAAATGTGATTGATGCTTTGTAATCCTACATTTATACATTAATTTCTGAGTTGCTGGTTTTCTTCCTGTTATTCTTCATCTCCCAATTCCAATATCTGGTTCATTTCCAATGTACTCTTGGTTCTTCTAGATAAATCCTGTGCTTTCTTCTGTCTCTCAAGCATTTTCCTTTGGAACATCAGAAAGGGTATCTCTGGCATAGTCTGCCTATGGGCTTTGGGCTTTATTATCAGACGAATAAGAAGTAGAAATCTGTTCTGCTTGATAGCTCACTTTTTGTTGGACAAACATTTTGCTTTCCTCCTTAGCGTGTTCTGCATCAAAAATGACTTTGACCCTCCAGGAGAAATATTCTGAAGATAGCTGCTTGAATGTCACATGTGTTTCTCAGCATTCCCTGAGAATGTTAAAATAGATTTATTCCTCTTCTGCCTGGTATACAGCGAGTAATCATTTTCCACAAACACACTACTGTCTCCAACTTTTAGTACTTTGTCCTTCTGTCACAGTTTTGTTACAATCAACTCTTTCTGCTGGTAGGATTGCATCTTTATTATTAAAGGTCTTGGCTGTTTTCCCATGGCCAGGTTTGAAGCATACACATGATGTGTACTTTCAGTTAAAAACTCCTGCTGTAGAATCCCAATTCAGTCACATATCTGTGCTTTCATAGATTTATTACAGTCTGTTCCTTCCAACTTCTCTTCTAAAGCAGAAAATCTCATGTTTTCCCTATGTACTCTGCTCTCTAATGCTACCATTTTTGAAACATCTCTCCATGAGCAGTCTCGTACCCAGACAGACTTTTCTTAATTTCAGCCTCTGATTTTTGCAGTTTTATCAGCTCATCCGAAAATCTTTGCCAATTTTTCCAGCCTTTTCTTGTTTGAGTTGACATACTCCTTCACTGCTTCATTTATTGTAATTAGCTCTGAGCACATTTCACTTATTTTTCCACTGTCTTACTGGAAGTCATGTCTTGCACCAAAACTGGAATGAACAGCTGCAGGATTCTTCCAAGACAGTGTTTTCTTCATATCTTTTGTGTTTGATTTTCTTTCAGTTTCTCTAAATTTATTCTTTGTTGGCATCCAGGCAGTGCACTTACTAGCCAGTAACTGAATTTTTCCCAAAAAGACAAATTCACTGGCTCTCTCTTCTGAGTTTCTGTTTTCACACTGAGAGAGCTGAAATTAAGCTGTTACTCATGGAGTAGCCATCTTGGAAGTCTGATTGTAAAATACTTTTGAGCAAAAACAGCAAGCACATTTCTCCAACCTTCAGGTTAAAACGACACTGGTGAATAGCAGAAACAGTTCTTTGAAGTATTGATTAACAGCTGTTGGATTGCAGTGGTAGCTTTGACACTTTATGATGAGTGTGTGGCAAAGTCTGTCAGTGCTTAAGACTACAAAATAACCATCTTTATAAAAGCCTGAATTCATAGGTAGGTACTAGGCTATCGGCCCTGGGGCCTATACAAGCCCAGCCAAAAAGGTACCCTGGCTTTTGCCACCCAAGAAAATTATTTTCCTGTGCCACTGTTGAGCAGAGCCACAGAAGTGATCCCCAGGGTGAATTTCCTATTTCCCATCCAATCATCAAGATTTTTCTTGAAGAGTGCTAATGAGGAGCTTTGTTTGATATAGATAGGTAGTTTATTCCAGAGTATGGGAAGTCTCTGGGACAGGAATTTATCCCTCCGGCATTTTTGCTTATTGTGGTGACAAGATCTAGGTCCCTAGAACGTGTACCTCAGAGGGATTGGGATTTCTTTAAGTGGAGCATGTCCAACAGCTCTGGGTTTGACATAGCTTTGTATGTTAGGCAGAGATCACCTGTGAGTAGGCGATATGCGACGGAGTAAAGCTGGAATTTTTTGAGACGGTCTGCATAGGGCATCTTTTTGAGGCAGGTAATCCTATTTGTGAGGTATTTCTGCGGCCTTTCCAGTTGTTGTAGATGTCTTGTTAGGTACATGCCAAAAGGGGCATTGTACTCTGTAATGAGTCTGAGTGATGAGTAGAGGGGAACAATGACCTCTTTTTTTCTGGATGAGAAACCTTTTGTGATGAGGTCTGCCATGTAGAAGGATTTCCTGACTACTGTGGCAATGTGATTATCAAAGGAGAGACTACTGTCCACCTGTGTCCCAAGGCCTCTTATCACACTTTCAGTGTTAAGTATACTACCACCTATGTTGTAGTTCATGGGTACAGAGTTTTTACCAAAGGGGATGACAATGCACTTTTTGGCATTGAGCTTGAGGCCATGGCTTTGACACCAGACATCTGTCTCAGTGAGACCCTTTTGTAGGATGTCCACATCGTTAGGAGTTTCGATTATGGCTCCTAGTTTGCAGTCATCTGCGAACTTCGTTAGCCAAAGACCTCCTGTGTTAGCCTGTACTTCAGAGAAGTAGATACCAAACAGGAGAGGACCCAGGACTGAACCCTGTGGTACTCCACTTGTCACTGGTCTGAAGTCAGATTTGAGTCTGCTACTTTCACAGTGTGGGTTCTGTCAGTAAGCCAGTTGGCAACCCATCTTGTGACATAGGGATTTATACCTAGTTTAGTGAGTTTATCTATAATTCCAGAGTGGGGGATGGTGTCGAAAGCCTTGGCAAGATCTAGATAGGCTGTGTGAACCACCTTACCCTCGTCTACAGCTTTGGTGACTGCCTCAAAGAAGTCAATCAGGTTTAGGAGACATGATCTGCCTTTTACAAACCCAAACTGGGTGGGGTCCAGAGTTTGGAGATTACCAATGTCTTTGTTTATAAGTTCCATGATGATACGTTCCATGGCCTTGCAGACCAGGCTCGTCAGGCTAATGGGGCAGTAGTTCCTGGGGTCCATGGTGGCTCCCCTCTTGTGGAGTCGGATAACCACCGCTGTGCACCATTCAGCAGGCACAAAGCCTGAGGTGAGGCTATGATTGAACATAGAACTTAGGTGGGGTGCCAGTTCGTTCTGTAGTTCGTGTAGAACGCAGCCTGGGATGTTGTCTGGTCCCATGAATGCTGTGTTCTTGGCTTTTGAGAGTGTGGTTTTTACCTGTACAGCCATGATTACAGGAACTTTGCATTCTTCCTGTATAGAGATGGGCTCTTTAGGGGGTGAGAGGGGGGGGGGTAAAGTTAGCGCTAAACCTATCTGCCAGGATGTTGGCAATATCAGTTGGGTCTGTATATTTAGTGCCATTGTGCTGTAACTCAGAGCAGATCTGAGTGTTGTCATTGAGATTCTTGGCATAGCTATATAATGCTTTGTGGTTGTCTTTAGAATCAGTGGTGATTTTGTTTTCGTAACTAGCTTTGGAGGAATTTATCAGGGATCGCAGCATCTTACTGAGGCTGACCATGGAGCTCCTCCACTCATGGGATTTTACTGTTTTTTGCAACAGTTTCTTCCTTCTGTTGTACAGTTTGTTTATGGCAGGAGACCACCAGATTGGCTTCCTTTTTTTTGAGGATAGCGTCCTGGTTCTGTTTGGGATAGCACGGATCCATGCACTCGTGTAAGTGCTTATAAAGTGCAATTGTGTAGGATTCAGTAGTCATAACTGTATTGTCCACCTGCATGGGTGTCATGATGTTCACCACTTCTGTCTTAAGAAGCATGAAGTTGGTTTTGGAGAAATGTTTTACCATGGTTTCCTTAATGGGGGGTGGGGCAGGATGTGGATAACTAGGGTAATTAGCTTATGGTCGGATCAGACCAATGAAGCGTTGACTTCAGGTGTGGAACACCTGTCACTCATGTTGGTAATGACTAGATCTAGGATATTGTTGCCCCTGGTGGGGGTGTGGATACATTGATCCAGGGCATTGGAGTTTATGAATTCCAGAAAGCGTTGAGCGAAGGATACATGAGTAGTTTTCCCAGTTAATGGTGGGGTAGCAGTAATTGCCCATTATTAGGGTGTTTGGTTGAACCCTAATATTTTCCAGTACATCAAGAAAAGAGGAGTGGGAATCTTGGGGCATGGTGGGGGATCTGTAGCAAGCTACACTTTGGATTGCAGTTTTGTCCAGAGTGAGTTGCACTTGGATAACCTCGGCTGCATTATGCTGAGCAACTAGCCTGGAGGTGTGGATGTCCTTAATTGAATATGGACACACCTCCACCTTTGCTGTTCCGGTCCAGGTTACATGGCCGAAAAGTGTGGTATGAGTTATAGCCTGGTAGTACAGGGGTGCTGTCTGGAGCCTTGAACCAGGTCTCAGTCACTGCACAGATATTGATGTTCTCTATTTTAAGGAGTGCCTCGAGTGAGTGCATTTTGAGATTTAGACTTCTAGCATTGAGTAGCATCACCCTCAGTTTTTGCTTGCCTGTTCCTGTTACGGTGGTGATTTTGTCATTTGAACCTTGCCTAAAAAAGGGACTATAGGGAAGGCAAGAACCTTAGCCAGTATCCGAAATCCCAGGGGTGACAGGTGCAGGCCATCTCTGGCAAAGCATCGTGGTCTGTCGACCATGTCATCCCAGCCAGACAGATACTGGATCCCTTTTGAATGACACCAGAAGCTTAGCCAATTGTTGAAGTCAATCATTTTGTCCTTGTTCTGCGGCATCATTCTGGGTGATAGCAGAATGCTACTCAGGGCTAGGGTCATACCTGCCTGGGCTACTAGATTGGAGAGCTCTTCCATGTCTCTTTTCATGTAGTCCAGGGAGGTACGTCTCAGGTCGTTCACGCCAACATGGACAATGACAGAGTCATATTTGTACTTGTGGAGTGACCTGAGTGCGTGGGTTATGTGATGGATCCTGGCACCCAACAGGCAGCTGACAGTAACCTTCTCCTTGTTTAGCCTGGTGAGTGGGACATCAGTGTGCCTGACTATAGAGTCACCTATGACTAGTGTGTTGGTTTTATGCATTAAGATTTGATTTTCTGTTGCAGTTCAGTTGGTAGTCTGTTTTGTTTTCTGCAGTACTGAGCTGTATCTTTGCTAGACTTTCTTTTTGTGACATGGCTGATGACATTCAAGACATTTTTACCACTTTGTCTGCATTTTTATATTATTTTGGTATTTGTCACTTCAGCTTTATTCAAGTATTTCCCTAACTTGTAACAGGATAAAGAAAAAGAATAATCTTAACACACAGGAGCCACAGTCATGTATACACGCTTCCATTTAAATAAGCCTGAATTTGTCCATAAAAAGATTTAAAAGAAAAAGTCATGGACATTCAGAATTGCCATTTAGCTGAAACACCTGATATCCTTAACGGGTAATTTGTATATATCCCATGTCGCCTCTACTACAAGAAGTTTAAAGAATCACACAGTGGAAAGTCTAGCTTTGCTAGATTTTACTTTTTGTTTTTTAACCAATTAGTTAACTAGGAAAATAGAATAGAGATTCAGTTTTTCAAAAAGATTACAAATGAGGTTTAAAATGCATCCATTACAGAATATCTTCTTTAATCTCATTAAACATAGTTAAAATAACACATCACATTTACATTAACATTGTAGCCATTGTTGTGCATTGTCTTTTCCAAATACTTCAGCATATGGAATTGGGGTCCAGTATTCACATGGCTTCAAACGAGATTCACAACAAAGCTCTTATTGAATAACCTCTTTCAAGTGCTGAAACACCCTTCTTCAGGTAATTCATCAGAGATTCAGTGATCAAACCCCTTATAGTTCAACAAAAAGGTACCCACTAAAATTCTGAGGACTGCAATCCTCAGAACAGTTGAAATGCAAGTGAGGATGTAGGGGAATATATGCTAAATCTGAAGTTACAGTACCTCAAGAGTATTGTCCCTTACTTGGAGGTGCAGTGATCTCAGAATCAATATATATATATATATATATATATATATATATATATATATATATGTTACATATTGAAACAACGAAAGTTACAAAGTGTGAACGGTCAGATGAGCAAAAATGCCGCAAATCGAAGTTTGTTTTTTTATCGCAGTACAGTGAAGATCAGAATATTTGCCCTTTCTTCACTGTAGTGCGATCTCGGAGTTGCAATGTATATTTAGCGGGGGATGTGGGGGGGCGCAGCCCCCCACAATAACATTTTCGAGTTGCGGCATTTTCGCTCATCTGAGCGTTCACACTTTGTCACTTTCATTGTTTCAATATAAACCTATATATATATATATATATATCTCAATCTCAATGGGGTGCAGGGAATAATACCCATGTCAAGGATTCATGGGTGAAATTCCCTTGCTAAACAACTTAATAATGAAACAGTGAGTTTTGGAATTTGTCATTTTTTGTTTGACTTCAATTAATTTTGGGATATTTGGGACCTGCAATACTTGTTCTTGCCCTTATTATTGTGAACTCTAATGAAGAAATTTCTTTTTTTTCTTTTCCTAAAAATTGGAATACTCCTCCTAAGATAGCATCACATTTATACAAATGAAAGTTTAATTTAGCTGACTCCATTTCTTTAAAAACAATATGTTCAACCAACTTCAGCCATTTCATATATGTATGGACGCGAGTCTGTTTCTATAACATGGGGTCAAAAGCTGCTATAAATGAGAAAAGTACCCTCTGCTGCTTGGCTACATTCATCTTCACACATCTCTTTGGAAGAACCAGAAGGAGATATTCTATCTTACCCTCTCCCCATATCTATTGCAAACAAATCCCTGACTACACTTCAAAGTGTCCTTCAGAATTCCCCCAATATTGGATATTTTTAAAAATGGGGGGGGGGTCTGTATTCCCAATATCTTAAACCTATGCACAGGTTGCCATTATCTGGAAGATAGTGAAAAGTCATGCCTGATGCCTGGTTGTTGTTGTTGCCTGATGCCTGATATGGGAAAAAAATCAAAATAATTTTGCATTGGAGGTTCCTCAGATAACCTCCCACCAATAAATAGAAAACTACAGTCAAAATACCTGCTCACTCTCTTTTGGTCAAACAGTAGCTCTTTTTCATCCAGAGGCACTGCATGGGGAAGAAACATGCACAAAATTTGTAATCACCTTCACTAGGGAAGAAAGCATTCTCTATGCATCTGGATGACTTGTCAGATCTAAAATATAATCCACAACTTTGTGGGGGGCCTAACCTTCCATAACCTTCCCAGGCCTCGCTACTCATCTGTGAAAACAACTGATTATTAAAAAGGCCTCCCTAGAATGGGACCATTGAGTCTACCTCACCTTAACAAATGTAAGACATTCCATAACATATGTACTATCTACTTAAAATTCCCAAGCTCAGCCTTCTTTCTCTCTCCATCTTGAATTTCAAGTGAAGGCAGAACATCTAAATCAAACCTACTGACCTATTTTTATTGTATAAGAAGTCCAGAACTGCAGCGCCTTCCTTAAATTTAGCCTGTGTCTCATCCATAAATGTTATCCATGCATCAGAATAGGACCACTTCCCTTCTTCTTCCCCATAACAAGGAAGCAATGTAATCAATTCCAGATTCAGAGCTACTGTTTCTTTAAGCCATGCCCAAGGGGGGAGGGGCATATGCTAGGACTAGTACTCTTCTTGCACTGCTGTCTGATGGCACAGCTGAAAGGCTGGCCACTGCCTTCTCTGACCTTGAGTTAGTTAGAGATCACAAGATACCCTTGCATTCCTCTGCCAAAAAATGTACATCTGCAATCTTTTCTGATGGTCAGCCAAAAAGCACTTTGGAAGCAAAAAAGGAAGACCAAAAATAAAATATAAGTAAACAAAACCTGGGAAAGCCTAAAGACACATTGCCTCCTTTCTCCCTCAAATGCTAAGTTCAGCACATTCCAATCTAGTAAGCTGAATGTCAAACTATTGCAGACACAAAGTATATTTGAACAATATAGAATAGTCAGGACCCCGCTGCATTCTCATTTAACTTATCATACACCTCTGTTAGCACTCCTGAATCTACTATTGTGAGTGGACCTTCTTCCAGCAGCAAAAACTTTAACTTAATAATTCAGTCCAAGGATCAGACTTCACTTATGACAAAATAACATGCTGGAGGGGCAGATATGGGACTCAATGGAACCCAGTGTTATTGAATAGGTTCCCCATCCATGTGAAGCAGAGTTCATCCCTTGCTCTTTTCAAATGAAACCTTGACCATTGGATGGGAAATCGCAAATTCTCCCCTGGTCTGATGCCTGGTATGAAATGTTCTGAACTAGAAACTGTCAGTAAGTAAAATTTTCTCCAATTAACATCCCCCCACAAATCCCTTAGCTACCCCCTTACTTACATATCCCCTGTCCTAATAGCTACCTAAGATACTTGGGGACAAATAGGGTTGGGGAGCATGGCTAGGCTTATAATGGCCCTAGTGGTCATTAGTCTAGTAACAACCTATAAAGCTTAACCGAATATCACCTCTGACTCCTTTAATTTATCCAGTAGCTCTGGTATCATCTTCTTCTCCTTTTGTTTGAATAATTCTTGTCCTAACCTATCATCCCAATTTCCTCTCTTCCACAAATGCAGTGCCATCAGGGCAGACGACATTCCTACTTGAAGTATTTCTTAGTGTCCTAGTAATTCAACATTGTTCGGTTACGCCACCTTGTTCTGTGGCACAGATAGATGCAGTCCTAACTATGACCCAGGTGACTTGGGTTCAATTAGCAACTGTGGCACTGAAGAAGCAAGGCAGGGAGGGGGAGAAGTAAAGGAGCATGGCCTGCTTGTCTTTCTGATGGTGCATGGGGAGGGTTGTGTGCACTTGGGGGCATAGAGTAGGTGCAATTTGGAGGTTGGGAAAACAACCTCCTATGCTTCAGGGATAAGTGTATAGCTGCTTGAAGGGATTGTCCCTGGCAGAAGTACTGAGACCTCCTTCACAGTCAGCCCATTGCACATCCCCTACGTTGTACTTAGGTGAGCATGCACAGGGATACTAGAGCGGAAATAAGAAAATAAATGCAAACCACCACTCATGGCTGCCTTTCCTGGTCATTCTTCCCCTAGTAATGGGGATTGTATGTGATTCATGGCTGGGAGGGGCTTGATGATGTGCAGGCAGTATAGTGGGGGCTACAGGAGTAAAAAAAATAAATAAATAACACTATACAGTTAACTCAGACCAATACCTTATGAGAGTCATGCATTATGAATCATTCAAGAAATAGACATGCCCAAATTCAAACTTCTTCATCACCTCCCAAGTATAACTAGCCTACCCAGTCAGAAGGTCTCTGTGCATCAGCCAATAACAGACCCCAGTTCTGGTACTTAGTCTCACACAAAGAATGAAAGAAAGTGCCTAAAAACGATAATCACTCCACTCCCACTACTTTCTGCCTCCTCCACCACTTGAGGACAGAAACATTTGTTTATCCTACCCCCATCTTAGCTTACATGTCTTAGATGTGACAGTCTGGTCTCTTTGAGCAAGAAGAGTTGCAATCCCATACTACTAAGACAAGACAATATCTCAGATTTATTTATTTATTTTTGCCCTTACTCACTTGCTGCTGATATATGCAGAGTCCCCTATTAGTGACTTGTTCTTTTCTTATTCTCTTATTACCAGAGAAGGTGGGTCTGTCCAGACCCTGCTATGCTCCTGAAGGTGGTTCCCTCTCTTCAGAGAAAGAGCAACCCTGACATTTCTTTTCTTTTAAGACAGTCATCCCACCCTTATGAGAGGTAAATGCTAGGGGGAATAGGCATTATAACATGTCTGGGGGAGGCAGATTTTTTTTTGATAGCTAGAGTAAGGGAATACCTAACTGGACTATGCAAAGGTCATATCACAAGCCTGACAACCAGCTTATTCATGTCTTCCAGTAACCAAAACAGTAGTCCAACTACTTCTAGAGAAACCCACTCTGGTTTCCACTAGGGTATGTCCTAATGGTCTGCAGAATCCCTAGACCCCCCCCCAAAGATGGACACACTGATATAAGCCACCATTATTATCCCCCTACCTGGTTCTTCCTTCACCAAAGTTGCTAATCAAACTGAGGTTGGTTAGACTGCTGTCAGGACTCAATCTTGTTATTCCAGGAAACTAGGCTCAGACTTCTTAAATGTGGAGGAAAAATTATTCTACATTCTGTGAAAATATTTTTACTTCATGTAACTCCATCTAAAAGAAGTTCTCCCATCAACAGCACGTAGCCTTTACCAATAAGATTTCTAGCCCTTGCTAATGAGAACTATACCCAAACATATGCCACTCTTTACTCATACAGATGATGCCCTCTGACCAAAAAACAGGGTCTCAGCTCTGTAATATGGATGCCCTCTCACCAGGAAACAAGGATCTCAGCTCCATAATATGGACCTTTGATGATTGGGCATCCTCTTCTGCTGAGTCTTCCTGCTAACTTTCCAGTTCACATACACACCAACATATTTGACCCATGAGCTTGACAAAAAAATGAACCAAAAACAAAAAGAATATTTCTGAAAACTTTTAGCACATTATTACTAAAGCAAAACATTCTAGTTAACTTTTTTTCTGAACTTGATTTAAAAAAGATATATCTGAGCAATTCCAGGGCACTCTAACAGACAGTGTTACATGTTAACTTTTTTAAAATAAACTATATATCATTAAAGTATTACAACTCCAGGGTCTGGGGTTCAGTCCTAACTTCTCGTCACTGTCTGTGTGGAGATTACAGGTTCTCCTCTGTTTACATGGGTTTTAGTGGGTACCCTGGTCTCCTCAAACCCGCCAAAACATGCTGACTGATTTGTCACTCTAAACTCTCCATATATATTTTATTTACACTTTTCCTTCTAGTCTGGGTCATTACTTAAAGTGGAATGAGGACCAGTTCATTTACCAAATTCAAATGAAGAAAATAAATGTATTCAGCAGTATGTGTCTGCACATGGGTATTATTTTGTGGGCATTTGCATGTGTGACTAGCATGATTTATCAATTTATTTTTTTTTCACTGCATTTTTAAGGACTTAATTAAATTATCGCTTAAGACATAGGCAAACACGCATGAACAAAAAAGTAAACAAATCATATTAATGTTTTTCCTTTTACATATATTATACATCACATATTTTATTTATGTAATGATACACTAACTGTCATCAGTCCAGCATATATAAATTGCTGAATTCTTGTCTTTCCTTAAACGTCACTCCTTCTCCTCCTCCTGAGCATTGTTCTGCATGTATTGTTCCCACAATTTCCATTTATTTCTATGTAATCTACTCTTTCTTTTTTAAAGATCCCTCTTCCAGTTCTGTTATGTCTTTTTATAATATTCAATACTTCAAGCACAGTTGGTTTAGAGTTTGATTTACATCTTCTAGTAATAGCTTTTTTGGCAACAACAGAATTAACTTAACAGGGCCTTACTATGTCTACGCAATTCAGAACCCTTGTCCTAGCTCAAAATAATAATTTCCTTGCTTAAAGCTATTTGTTCACCTAATATTTGTGACAGAGTACTCTGTAGACAATTTTTAAAATCTGCCAATTCATTTCACTTCCAAAATGTATGTCCCAGTTACCTCTTTCTTGTCTATCGCAACTCTGACATTTGCTATCTACTTGAGGAAAAATTCTTTGAAGTCTGCTTGAGGTATAGAAATACCTATGCAAAAATCCTAAATCTTCTGGGCATTGTTGCATACTTCGGAGCCATGCATATGTCCTTCCATTGTTACCTTCCAAATTGCTTTTCCAGTTTCTCTTCCCAATCTTTTCTAACCGACTCTGAATCCTATAGTTATTACACAGTATTTTATATGCCCTACTAATTATTTCTTTTTAAAAGCAGCTTCTGCTCTCGATTCATCTAAAAGCTCTACAAGAGCAGGTCTTTTACTCAGGATGCCCAATCCCTTTATCTTTGCCTATATTCTGATGTCAGTCTCTAATAGGGAATGCAGTCCAGATGTCTTCTTGGCCTCATCCCACTGTATTACCATTCCCTCTTTAGTTATTTGCTCCCAATTCCTTGTCTCCTTTAACAGTTTTCTGCAGTAAATTCCAGCTCCCTGTTGCCTATTTTCTGTACTCCTATTTGCAGTCATCCCTATTGGCAAAATCTCCTTTCTCCATTCTTGTGTTGGTTAAGTTCTTCAAATATTTTCTGCTACTTTATGAATATAATATTAAGTATGGTTGTTATAATTCTGCTTAAGGATCTATATCTAAAATCCCACTTACTTTTTATTTCTTGAACTTCTCCCTACTTCATCATCATCCCTTTCCATTTTGAATTATAACCTTTTCCTGTGTTATGTAAATGAGCCTTAACTGTGTAACTCTAAAATATCCCTTTAAATCAGATAATTCTAAACCACATTGATGTATTGGAAGGATCAACTTATCCCACTTAAATCTTGCTCTCTTCTCCTCTCAGATAAATTCCTTCAACTCTTTATTAATTATTTTCCACAACTTTTCCTCTAGTTTATAAAAATATGACTCACCCATATGTAAAACTAATGGACTAAAACATTTTCATTGCTTTTACCTTGGTATCCATATTCATAAACAAAAGCTTCCACTTTCTCATTTTTGTAATATATTTTCTTTAGTCTCTTCCCACATAGTGTTAGCTGTCATAACAGAAGCATTTTAATCTAAACTCCTAAATACTTCCATAAATTTGGGTATTGCTGCACCAATTCATGTATGGGTACACAATTTACGGCTGTCACCTTTGTTTTATCTTAATTAATTTTATATCCTGAGAAGACTATAAACTACTCAAAATGTTCCACAATACTGACAATGCAATATTGAGTACAATGCCCCATTTGGCATGTACCTCACTAAACACCTGCAACAACTGGAGAGGCCGCAGAAGTACCTTACAAAGAGGATCCTAGGCCTTAAACATTTGTCCTATATGGACAGACTAAAAAATCTCCAACTATTCTCTGTCTCATATCGCCTACTTAGAGGTGATCTCTACTTGACTTACAAAGCCATGTCTGACCCAGCTCTGTTAGAAATGCTACATCTGAAGAAATCCCAATCCCTCTGCACCACATGCTCCAGAGACCTCAACCTCATTACCACAATCAAAAGAACATGCTGAAGGGACAGGTTCATAACGCAGAGACTGGCCATGCTATGGAATAGACTTCCCGTACGTGTCAGGCAGAGCACCTCACTGGCCCCCTTCAAGAGAAATCTTGATGAATGGATGGGAAATAGAAATTCAACCCAGGATCATTCCAGTGGCTTTACTCGACAGAGGCACTGGGAACTAAGGTCGGGTGGCACAATGCCAGGGTAATCCTATGGGCTAGGCTTGTAAAGGCTCCAGGGCCATTAGCCTAGTACAAACCTATCAACCTATGAGACTTCCACAATGGCTGCACACCGATCAACAGCTTAATTTCAGCTCTCCCATTGTGAAAAATGAAACTGAGAAATAAGAGCCAGTTATATTGTCAGCCTGAATAAAATTCAGTTACTGGCTAGTAAGTACGCATTGATGCCAAGAAAAGAAGAAATTTAGAGAACCTGAATGAAAACCAACCAGAAGAAAGGGAAGAGAAAATGTTGTTTGGGAAGAATCCTGCAGATGTTCAGTAAAAAGCAGTTCATTCTTTGGTACAAGGGATGACGTCCAGTAACTTAGAGGAAAAAAATTAAACAAATGTACTTAGAGGTGATTAAAATATGAAACACTGAAGGAGTATATCAACTCAAGTAAAGGTTGGAAAAATAGAAGAAGCTTTAACTAGTTATTCAAATTAACTCATAAAACTGCAAATATAAGAAGATGAAATAAAGAAAATGCTGGCTGAGTAGGAGTCTTCTCAAGAAGAGTTGTTTAAAAATGGTAGAGTTAGAAGACAAAGTGCACAGAGAAAAACTGAGATTTTCTACTGTACCAGAGAAACTGGAAGGAACAGACTTTATTAAGTTTAAGAAAGCAGAAATACGCACTGGACTGGTATTCCACAGCAGGATTTATTATTATTTTTTTAACAAGAAATTTTCACTTATGACATAGGCAATTATACATTTATATAAATGAAAACAAAAAATATTGACTTAGTCTTAGTTGCAGGTATTTTACATCACAGACCGTAGTGACACAGTTTTAGTTGCAAACATTATACATCACTTGTAATCTACCCAATCATTGTCAGTCAGGCATTACATAGCTCATTCAAATCCTGCGTTCTTTTAAACCCCATTCCTTCCCTGTATGTACCCTTTTGTAACGATCCCAATTCCAGTTGTTTTATCTCTGTTACTATATTCACTACTTCTAGTACAGTTGGTTTAGACTTTGATTTCCATTTTCTAGTAATTGCTTTTTTTTTTTGGCAGTTACCATAATTAGACTCAGCAAGGCCTTAATATGTCTAGGCAATTCCAATTCTGTTTCATAGCTAAGAAAAATAATTTCCCTAGTTACACCAATTTGCTCACCCTATATCTCTGATAGAGTTCTCTGCAGGGAAACTTTAAAGTCTGCCAACTCATTACATTCCCAGAAAATCTGTTTCCAATTACTTCTTTCTTCTCCATCACACATCCAACATTTGCTGTCTACCTGAAGAAAAATTCTTTGGAGTCTGCTTTGGGTATAAAAATTTGTAAACACTTCCAAGCAAAAATCCTAAATCTTCTAGATTTTGTTGCATATTTGGGAGGCAAACGTGTATGCCACCATTGTTTCTTTGTGAATTGCTCATCCAGTCTCTCTTCCCAATCCTTTCTAACCTCCACTGACTAATTCTTATAGTTATCATACATTATATTTTGTATGCTCTTTTTTTAACAGCAGTTTCTGTTCTAGTTTCTACTAAAAACTCTACCAGTGCTGTCTTTCATTTAGGACCCCCTATTTCTTTCTCTTTGCCTATACTCTGATATCAGTCCTTGTTAGGAAAGGCAATCTCTAATCTGCAGTCCAAATACATTTGTGGCATCTTCCCATTCTATTACCCTTCCCTCTCTAATTATTTGCTCCCAATACATTGGTACGTTTGCCAGTTTTCTCCAATAAATTCCAGCCCCCTCTTCCCTATTGTCTGTATCCCTAGCTACAGTCATCCTTATCATTATAATCGCCTTTTTCCATTACCGTGTTGGCTTAGTTCTTAAAATACTTTCTGCTACTTTATGAATGCAATATTCTATATGATTATTGTTATTCTCCTTAAAGATCTGCATCCAAAGTCCTAGTCTCTCCTTGTTTCTTGAGCCACCCCCCCCATTTCACCATCATTCTTTTCCACTTTGAATTATAGGTTTTTGCTTGAGCTATGTATAGGAGCCTTAACTGTGTAGCTCTGAAATACTCTTTCAAATCGGGCAATCCCAGTCTGCCTTGTTGTACTGGAAGAATTAGCTTATCGCACGTAACTATTGCCATCTTCCCCTTCCAGATAATATCATTCAACTCTTTATTAATTGCTATCCACAACTTCTCCTTTGCTTGATAAAAATACGCCTGACCTGTGTATAAGACTAAAGGGACTAAAAACATTTTAACTGTTTGTATCTTACTATCCCATATAACAGAGCTTCCAGTTTCTCAGTTTTTGTATTATCTTTTTAGTCTCTTCCCACATATCCTTAGCTGCTACACCGGACTCATTTTTAATCCATACTCCTAATACTTCATTTTATCATGCCCCCATAAATGTGGATATTGCTGAACCAATTGATGTGCAGGTACATAATTTACCTATGTTGCCTTTGTTTTAACTTTATTAATTTTGTATCCCGAAAAGGTTTGAAACTGTCTCAAAAATTTCTACAGCACTGTAATGTTCTTTTCTGGTTTTGTCAGGTATAAAATAGTATCATCTGCAAATATGTCCAGCTTTTCTTGACTACCATACCAATTATATCCTTAAATTTCTGTGTCCCTTATTTTCTTTCCGGTGGTTCTAAATATAATGCAGATATCAAAGGGGAAGGAGGACACCTCTGCCTGGTTCCTCTGCTGAAGCAGAAATCATCAGAGAGGAACCCACCCACTTTAATTTTTGCCTCTGATATCCCCTAATCAACCTTATATTTTTTATCAGGGAATGCAAATGCTTCATTTACCCTGCTCAAAAAGTCCCAGCTTACTCTGTCAAATGCTTTCTCTGTATCAAGACCCACCAACAACAGTGTTTTTTTTTTCTTACATTCTGTTTACCTCTGGATCATCAGTTTTCTGTTAATGTTGTCATATGTTTGCCTCCCCTACACAAAACCACATTGATCCATATCTATCAATTTTAGCATGCATTTTGCCATTCCTTTAGCCATTATAGACATAAACACTTTATAATCATGATTTAGTATTGAAATTGGCCTGTATGAAGCTGGATCTGATGGATCTTAACCCTCTTTTAGGTATTACAACTACCACTGCTTTTTTCCAGGTTGTTGGTACTGCTCCTCCTCCTAAAATATTGTTAAACAAAACCCTTCTATATCTTTATCAGTTTTTTCCCTCCTAGCTTCCAGACTTCCACAGGAATACCATCTATTCCTGGAGACTTTCATGTAGGTTGATTATACATCACTATTTTTGTCCTCCTATCCTGTTAAGTTTGAGCCTCATCTACCTCTAACCTTGGCATATTTAATTCTTCCACACACATTTCCATTTGTACCTTTTCTTGATTTCCATATTTCTCAGCTTTATACAGACTTTCATAGAATTTCTGAAACATTTCTAATACTTCTACAGGATCTCTTATCTTCCTTGTTATAGGCTCCCTAAGCTTGGAGGCAGCCCTTTAGCAAAGATGCAATCATACCAGCAAAAACAGGTGTTCTTGACAAAACTATGGAAGAAGGGAAAAGTATTAAAAATTAGACTCAGCAGAGTGTTTGTGGAAAATGATTATTTACTGTACACCAAGCAGAAGACAGAGAAATGTATTCCACTACTCAAGGAATGTCAAGAGGCAGGTGCAAAATTCAACCTGCTGTATCCAGCTGTCTTCAGCATTTATTTTCCTGGAGGATTAAAGACGTTTTTGATGCAGAACAGACTAAGGAGGAAATAAAAAAAAATATCCAACAATGTGGTTCAAAGGAAAATGCTTGAGAGACAAGACTACCTTGGACTTGAACCAGAGTCTGGTATTGGGAGATGGAGCTGAACAGAAAGAAGATCAGGAGCACTGAAATCACTGAATAAATGGAAGAGTATAAAGCATTAGTCACATTTGTGAAATATGGCTTTGCAAGAAAAAGTGGCTGAACAACACCAATTTTTTGTTAACTTTGTTAAACTTGTGGATGGATTCTAAAGCATATATCCTACTTTATGTCATTAATATTTACAAGGACATTACAAGGGGAAAAATGTAACTGTAAGTAAAACAATTTTTGTTCTTATTAGCATTTGTATAAAACATTTCATGATAAAAACTGTATGTTGTAAGTAGTAAAGAGGTTTTGTGTAGTGTGTAGGGGTCTATATTAGAACACCGAACATTCAAAATGCAGAGTGTTCTAATATCGAACCCTAGCAATCAAAAAACAAAAAAACATTGAACATTCGGAACAGCAAATTTTTTCCTAGGGAAACAATTTGCTGTTCCAAAACACATACACACAACACAAGCACACTAAACAAACAGCAATCCACACACATACACCTAAACTCTAACACTTAACCCTGCACTAAACTAAACAAACACCACTAACTATCCACTTACCTTAACCCAAACCCTAATCCTAAGGTCCATCACTATTGCACAGTCACCTCACCCGTGCCCTAACCCTAACTCACCTAACCTGCCCTAACCCACACATCCACACAATCGCACACTTATCTGACCCGCACGCTAACCCTAACTCACTTAACCTGCCCTAACGCACACATCCACACAATCGCACACTTACCTGAACCCGACCCGTAACTTTCCACCAGAGCGCTGAAAATACCGAAGCAACAGAAACGGACAACTGAATTCTTTCCCTAGGAAAGAATTTGGTTTCCTGTTACTTCGATATTTTCAGCTTTTGCTGAAAACAGGTTGATATTAGAACACCCAACATTTCAAATGTTCGGTGTTCTAATATAGACCCATGTGTAGTAGGGGTATTTCAAATGAGAGGGGACTATGGACTATCTTCAGTGAAAGTTGTATGTGTTAAAAATATTAAAGTAAACCTTTTTTTTAGTTGCAAGAAATATACCGTTTACAGTATAACATGAGAAAAAGGCTGGACAAAAGCAAGTTTAATGTTAATATGATATGATCTTGTGCTGCTGGGGTGTAAATGTGCATTGATTATATTATATGTAGAATTAAGATGTACAGGTCTTGGCTGCTTTCTCATGACCGAGTTTGGGCACACACCTGAGGTGTCCTTTCAATTAACAAATTCTGCTGCAGACTACCAGTCCAGTTGCTTATTTGCGCTTTCAAAAAGTTTTCCTGGTACAGCAGAAAATCTCAGGTTTTCTCTGTGTGCTCTGTCCTCTACCATTTTTGAAACACTCTTCTTGAGAAGTTTCATACTCAGCTGGCCTTCTCTTCATTTTGACCTCTGATTTATGTAGTTTTATCAGTTCATCTGAATAGCTGTTTAAAGCTTCTTCCATTTGTTCCAGCATTTTGTAACTTGAGTTGATATACTCATTCAGTGTTTCATTTATTTTAATCACTTCTGAGTACTTTGATTTATTTTTTCCTCTCAATTACTTGAAGCAGTCAGTTGTACCAGAGCTAAAGCTTGAAACTGCTTTTTTGAACGCCTACAGAATTCTTTCCTACCCAGAGTGTATCTTCCCCTTTTCTGGCTAATTTTCTTTCATGTTCCCTAAATGTTTTCTTTGCTAGCATCCAGGCAGTGTGCTAATAGTAACTGAATTTTATCCAGGCTGAAATTACCACTGTGTCCAATTTCTCTCTTTTTTTTTTGTTTTCAAACTGGCAAGGCTGAAATTAAATGGTTGATCAGTATACAACCTCCATGGAAGTCCTCGTCTATTTAATTTGAATAAAGAGTTACTGGGTGTGTATTTTTTCATTTATTTAGCCTTACATTGCACACCACAAGGCAGTAGTATATGAGTATGATTGCTATGTTTATTGTAACTTGGTGACTGTGTATGAAAACACATCTGTGTATTTGTGTTTTTGATGGAATGCCTTTTCACTTTACACACACACACATACATAGACACTTATGTCTGACAGATGACATGCAGGGACATTTCAAAAGGAAGTGTAAATGTCTTCTTTACTATTATATGTAACACTGCAATATTGCTTGCTTTTATTTTATCCCGTGTTCACTACCTTTACATTTGTGAAATCTGTTTATTTTTTATGCTACTTAGCAACCACTGAAGATGGTGGTAATTTTGCCATGACTGTTTGGCAGATGCACCGATTTTTCTTTCAGTGCAGCTACTGAACACGGTAGTATACAACACATATTACTGCCTACTTGGGCTGAACTGCATTTTAAGGTGAGATGAACTCTACCTAATGTATAACAGTATATACTTGCAAGGAACCCAACAGCTGAAGCCAGCTTCAGAGACAGCCCACCCACAAGGGGACAAACAGAAGGAATCTTTAACCCATTAATGACAGTCCTCTTCATAGATCTGTTGAGACTGTATGAAAGTTTCAGTTATATCTAATAATATAAATCCACCTTTATGTGTTTCAAAACAGGAATAATCCCAAGCAGTGAAACCACAAGGGAAGAACAAGCCAGAAAATAACACCAGGGCAAGAACAAAGATTAAACACTGGGTAGCCTATCTAAAACCCTGGCTGGCTTTAGCAAAGGACCCTACCCGGAAAAAAAAACCTAGACAAGAATATTTCATGATGAGTCAGCCCTGCATGCAGGGAGACGAGCACTGGAGGTGGTCATTCTCCAAGGGAGAAGACCAGACTGCAGCCCTGCTAGAGGGTGGGACACAAGACAAAAGCCAGTGAAGGAGGTGAGATACTGTCCCCCTTACAGAAAGAGGCCTGGGAGACCAACAGCAGGTCAGTGACTGCTTCAAAACACCTGCACTAGGGGGAGGAACAAACACCCCAAGTGAAAATGCAATCTGCAGGGAAGGAATATGCTCCCCATCTCATTCTCCCTGCTACAGGGAGTAAGACTGAGTACCAGTAGTGAGATAAATGACAGCCTCTAGAAATATTTACAGGAAGAAGAATTGGAGACAGCCATCATCACCTCTCTTTGCAGATCCTGGGAGCCAGTTGTCACAGGGAGGCTGACTCACTCAGAGCTCTGAAAAACTACATTCTATCAGGCCACTGAGTCCAATGGATAAAACTGTAAGTTCAGGATCCCTCCCCAAGGAAAGAGGAGAGAGAGATTCTCCTTAAAGGGATAAAATATTACCTTCACTAAGAGGGCTGCTTCACAGGAGAGTCTCATTTACTGGGAACCATTTGCAGGAACTTCCCAGTACTCCTAATAGAACCAAACCCCAGTCAAAGCGTCAGGCCCAGCCAAAGATGTACAGCAAGGACTGCGGGGTTGCCCAGTACTGCACCATTTCTCTAAGATCTAAAGCCTATGGACTTCATGGGATATTTTCCCTTGGCTCACCTTCTTCATACCTGATCCTTCCAAACTCAGGATGAAACTGAGGACCATAACTGTAGCCTAGACTCAGATGGAACTAGTTGGGACCTAACCATGAAAAATAAATGTCAAAGATTGTAAAGGACAAGAGCTGAGACCTATGTAAGTCTTTCTTACTCCCTGGAAGTGGACTGAGGACAACATCCAAGGGTCTATGAACCACTGATGACAAGCACCCCTCAATGAATGAGACCCAAGAGAAGCACTTGGCCTTTCCTTCTGCCGCATCAGTGATATCAGGAATAACAGAAAACACTTCCTCCAAAAGCAAAAGGATTCATCTTCAGAAAGTCACTCCAGGGACAGGCTTAAGGGCTGCCCCTCAACCTGGAGAGCAAGAAAATATATAGTCCTAAAATTACCTCCCCATGGTTCATAGGTTCATAGGAGTTTAGTAGACTAATGACCACAAGGGCCTTTTTAAGCCTAGTCATGCATCCCAAATCTCTGACAAGTTCTGATACCCTTGATAAGTGTAAACATGGGCCTGGGAGATGAACCACTTACAGGTTGCCTTTGACCATTAGAGACATTGTTGCCAAACCAGGGATGAATTTCCAGTTTCCCATCCAGTTGTCCAAGTTGCACTTGGATTGGGTTAGGAAGGAACTCTGTTTCACATGGATGGGAGCCTGTTCCATAGATGGGATAGTCTCTGGGATACATACCTATCTGTCCAGCAGGTCCTATTTATATAACAGGCAAAATTTAAGCCTTTAGAACAAGTAATTCTGGAGCTGCTTGTTTTGTGGATATGCAGGAGGTCCATCAGAGTGGGGTCTGATAATGCCCTGTATATGGTCTAATTTTCTCAAAACTGGAACTCTCATAGGAAGACCCTGGAGGCAGCAACAGTAGTGGAAGCGTAATCATCTAATCCTCTATTACATGAAACTTCACTGCCCTTGCATTGAACAAACTGAATCGACTTCCATCGACCATGGACTCCAAGGCCCAGGATCAAAGAAGGGTCCAGGCAGTAGCAGCCTTGACACCATAACAGTAAAACCCACCAAATACTCTAAGGGAATAGGTGAGCCACACAAGGGGAAGGCTCACTCCAAATCTAATAGGACTCTTGCCAAATGAGATTACTGATCTACTCCTGGCAAGTGCCATACAGGAAAGGGGGAATCAATAAAGCAGATCCAGCTTCCGAATCTCTAGTGCCTTAGAAGGCAGGGCAGCTTTACCACACACAGAGATAAACAGTTGCACTGAGGGTTGAATGGAGCAATGGAGTGCAAACTGCCCAATCAGAGTACCTAGGAAAGACTGCTTTGACTGGGTGGGGGATATTTAGCATAGGAAGTAAAAGTACCATCCTAGAAGACAACTCCTTAGAAGGAGTTAATGATTTCCACCTCTAGGAAGACCACAGTTCAAAACAACCAATAGGAAAAGGGACAGTTCCCAAAGGCAAGCTCTTGCCCCTAGGATTCAGTCTTTACCACTCTAGAGAAAAGCAGGTGAACCTTCCCCTAACTAAAGCCAGAGTAGGAAGGAGCAGTTTAGAACAGAAGAATTAAAAATCTGAGATGCCATTATCTGCATTCTGTAGTATTGGGTTTAGCGCCTTCACTCTCCATATGCTTACTGTTGACTATGTGTATGTCAACTAAACATGCAGTGCTCCTAGGTCTTCCCTGAGAAAGTGGCAGTTGTGCCTAATGGGTTTACTTGGTTAACAAATAAAAAGGGAAACACAAAAGGGAAGACTTACTTTCCCAAGAAGAAAGTTCCCTCACCACTCCCATTGACATAATCAAATCCTGCTAGCCCTGCCATGAGAAGGATACCTCTAGAAGAAGTTAATTGAGGGCTTCCCAAAAAAATGGTTCCAAGGGAGACCCATTCACCAGCCCCAAAAATGGCCCCATCTGAAAGGGGAACACCTTCTCAATCGGTGACCTGTGGCTGAGCATAATAAGCAAAGGGGAAAGTAAGTCTAACCTTGCAAGGGGTACAACTTTCAGAGAGGCTGAGGGGTCTTTCAGAAATTAAATCCCCTGCCAGAGTCACCAGCAGACCTACCTCAGTTTCATAAAAAAATGAGGAATGTAGAATGAGAGGAAGAACATCCTCCAAACCTGAAGATGATCACTTCCTACCCAGGAAAACATGCCACAGAAACTGCAAAACCCACTCATAAAACCCCATCCTATTGGGTCCTCAAGAACATTCTTTATGAGGGACAATATCAGCCAAACCCACCTGCAAAAAACACATCATGATGCCCACAATTCAAAAAAAGGCATCTACTCTGTCCAAAATACAACTGTAAAACCATGGCCGTGGAAGGTTTGCTAAGGACAATAAATCAGGCAAACCATCTCTTATTCCTGCATGCAAGAGGTAATTAAGTCCCCCAAACACTGTGTGAAAGAGGAGGGACTGAAACCTGGACACCTGCAGAGCACAGCTGAATGCCATAAGCTCAATAATAGTAGAGTGGTGGTGCTGCGGTAACGTTGTCGCCTCATAGCAAGACGTTGTCCCATTCGATTCTCAGCTAGAGCATCTTGTGTGTGGAGGCATACGTGAATGGGGCATGCCTTCATTGAAGGTTTTGCATCAGGGCTGGTAACCCGGTACGTAAAAGTCCACTACCAATCATTAGCGGACCGGAGTTCCGCTGTGGCGACCCCTAACCGGGAAAAGCCGAAAGACGCAAACAAACCTTCATGCCCAACCCATCTGTCTTACGGGACATGATGTCTGCTGGTTGAGAGAAAGAATTACATTCTGGGGCAAAAAGACCCCCTCTCCGGGTCATAGAAATGTCAGCCTGGGGATGTGCACAAAAGTAGTCACTGTGGTTTGGAGAGGTGATAAAATCAACTCCCCAAGGGAGAAAGGCAGATGAGAATGGGTGCTTCCAAGTTTTTCAGAATAACTCCAAGAGAAGGATGATGGGAGTGTCCAGAGGTACTTTATCCCCTGTAATAATTGGGAATAGTAACTAACAGAGCCAGATATAATCCAGTGCATATCTCCAGGAGACATCATACCATAATGAGTTATGGCAGTGGAATCCAAAGCTTCAACCGCATCTGGGATATTAAGGGGCTGCTTTTGATGATCAGCCAGGAAGAACCCAAAGCCACAAACATCAGGCAGAGAAAAGGTAGAATAAACACCCCAGGATGCATCCCCAGGGAAAGAACTGGTGGGACACCTCTCCTAGGAATCAAATCCTTCAGTGAAATGGATGAATCAAAATGTGATTGAGTTATCAGTAGAAGAACATGCCCTCCACTGAAAAGCACAAAAGCCTGTGAAAAGTTAGACTTAACTCTGAAAGGGAAGGTACAAAAACAATAGCTTGCCTGCTTGAAGAAGGGAAGAAACTTCCTGCCAATCACTGTAGGAGTCATGTTCTTCCATTTTGTGACAAACACCAAAAGAAATTGAAAGGTTACTTTCACTTCATTCACTGCTTAGAAAATGCATGTAATGTAAGACCTTCATCACTAGCAAGGCTCAAGATTCAAGTTAGGCAAGTGGAAAAAAAAAGTTCTGTGGGCTATGGGGATGAAGATGTTTATGGAGTCAACTTGTAGTGTCACAGCATTTGCCACCATGGAAGTGCATCCTTCCCCTCTCGTGGAAACTTTCAGAAAAGGATACCATGTTCTGACTTGAAATGAATAAGACACCCTTAGGACCCAATGGTGGGGGGTTCTTTGATATTAGCTCCAAATTTGCCTCAGCCAAAAGAATGTTACCGGAATCACAGTCTCCTTTTGCAAGCTCACTTAGATCAAACCGATTTACTCCTGGTTTGCTGATTTGCCATATAAGGGACATACTTTCTGTATCATGGAGAAACAACCCTTAAGTATCTACTGTGCAAATACCTAGAACTCCAGTAGCACTACCTTAATTTTTAGAACATTTATGTGCATCACAACTCTTGAAAATATTATTAGATTTGAGCTGTATGCCCACCCAGATATACCGTGCAGTCAAGGATCTCTCCATCATGATTACCACCCACTGCTGCAATTCCAGAACATATACAACCTTTTGATAACTGGACAGGATAACCTGCCAAGCCAGTTTTCTCCTGCAAGCTTTAGAAACTCTGAGCAGTCTCTTGTCATTGCACCATGACTGCTCACTGTACAATGTATGGAAAAAGGAATCATCTGTATACTCACTGTCATGTGGCAAAAGCTCACAAAATTGATACAACTGGTGCTGTTTAAACTGAATGCAAATGCAAAAATAGTTCATAAATGTCCGTAATATTTACAAGGGGTCAAAGAGACCAGAGAAATATATGAACGTCAACAGCAAGACAGGTGATGCCTGTGACTTGAAGGCATTCAGAGTAAGGCTCATGGACCAGAAGAGCTACAGATCAACCCTGCCATCTGCTGGTCACCAGCAGCTAGTTATCCAGGTACTGAAATACCCCTTTGCCCTGGATAAGCAGTGTACCTACTACAACTATCTGCACTTTGTGAAAACCTTGGAAGTAGAGGTTGAGATGAATATCTAGTTCCTGAACCAAAACTGACTGACTTCTATGTGAAAGTTGAGGATCCTTTTGCAATGTTTTAAGGTTATTACATACATACATATAGGTGTATTGCAGATCTTAAGGAGCATATTCAGCCTCCCTTTGATAGAAGCGAGAATGCAGATAACAAATGTGATGTGCAGTGTTTCATTTTTTACAAAGGTGTTGAAGCTGTTAAATTTTAGAATAAGAAACAAGGAATGGCAGCAGCTTTGTTATGTGTAAATTCTCTGCTGCCTTGGCAGAACCTTCAAGGGGAATAAACCAATAACATAGAACTCCACTATATATACAAAAGAAGAAAAACATTAAGTTAAATAATCAGTTAATTATCTATGAGAAACTTCCAACTCGCTTTGTTATCAAGGCAACAAAAGGTGTTAAGGGTCCCAAAGTTAAATATGCAGACGCATTCTTTTTGCAATAAAAATTCATTTAAATCAACACCACCTACAAATTTATGTTTAACTTGAAGTAAAACAGACACATGGATCACAACAATGATATGACTGAAAATGTTCAGTCACTAATAAATGTAATTCTATAAATGGAGTTAAGGTAGATATAACTGTTTTTTTTTTTAACTTGGTGATTCTATGTTTGTGATATATATGCAGTATTTTATGGTTGATGACATAAAGAATAAATTATTTTTACAACTACAACCACCCTGCTACAGGCCCCATGAAGAGCTCAGTGTTTCTCCAACCTAACATCACTCTAAGTAATCGGCTGCAATAACACCTTTATCTTTAACCCAACCAGTGGATACACTGTTATATGAAAATTGCAGTACGGGTCTCTGAACTATCTGCAAACACAAACAGCTAAAGTTAACTTTGTACCTAATACCACTCAAAGTAATCGGCTGCAATAGCACCTTTATCTTTAACCTGACCAGTGGATACACTGTTATATGAAAAGCACAGTCTGGGTCTAAACTATTTGCAAACACAAACAGCTAAAGTTAACTTTGTGTATGTGTCTACCTGTATGAGCTAATATTCATTATCCCCTAGAGAGCACTCTGCTTTGACTTGTAAGCAGCCCCCCCACACACACACTCACCTTCCATGTCCCTTCTGTTAGCAACTAGTATCCATAACTGATCAAATACTGTGTGTGTTTAATTTAATTGAGAGCACAGTAGCCTACAGATACAAGGTTATGCTGTTTTTCCACCTGATAAATTGTTAAGAAATGACTTACAGCTTCTCAGCAGTTCTTGGTCAATTTTGATTGTTTTTCTTAAACACAAACTTGTCTTTGCCTGGATCTTGGCTTATTAACAGCAGTACAAAAGAACTCCCAGCCCACACTCTTGTTTCCTCCTCCCCCTTCCCTGTTTATTACCTTAAGCCAATCCCAAAGTTAATAAATATTACCTGTGGCAGGCACCATTTTAGATTTTACACAGTCGGACTGGGTCTGAAGCACTAATAGCTCCCTTCCAATCAATATCTTGGAAAACCTTTAAAATTACCTGATTTGGCTTACTAAGTCCCTTATTACCCATTAAAGAGAACCTCAATGGAAAACTGCTCAAGAAAGCTTAATGCTTTACGTGTCAGCTCTTGAATGCTAAATGTCTTACCAGGGCATAAAAGTGAAATTTACTCTCATAGCCATAAAACTATAAAACGTAACAAACGCAACTCTTTAGGCAAATTGTTATAAAAAGGAGGAGAGGAACCTAATAGAAAGTAAGAAAGAAGCTTTTAGCTCCAGTGCACTCATGCAGTATATACAGACCCTTACTACCTCATGGTCTGGTTTGGCCCTGCTCTGCTCGCCCTCGCTGCGCTCGGGCTTGCTCCGCACCTCACCCTGCCCCAAATTCCACCCGCCCCAGTGATACTAAATACATAGTGCTACAACCACTTCCCCTCTTTCTTCAACCAGTCAGCTATATCCAAGTCAACAACAGGCTCTCCAGTACTTAACCTTTCTATCCTATCTTAAAAAGGTTTAAACTGGGGACAAGTCAACCTCAATAATCCCAATGTTACTTGCAATGAAACCACTTAAAATATTACCACTGTACTCTCTGCTACCCTTTCTGCTTGTCCCATATATTCTTACTGCCTATGAATATAATACATACCCAGGTTTCCACTACCCAAAAGGCCAAACCTCCACTTTTATAGCTCCACACAAGCTTGAACACTTAATACATCCCCTCCCATCTAACTCCTTACTTACTAGTTATTAGCATCCCATTAGAACAAGATATGCCAACCCTAAAACCAAAAGATACCAAAGTCTATTAATTAAAATCTGGAAGCTCACAATCAGATTACAATGCAACTTAACAATGAATGAAGATATCCACCCAAACCCTGGCCCATCCTCATCCACTGGCTCTAGGTCCTTTACTAACTGTCCAACTACTACACAAATCTTAGGCAAACCCCCAAACTCACTCTTGACCAGTCACCTAAATATCAGAAGTGTAAACAATAAGATTCAACACCTACATACTCTCTTAGATGATCTTTCCCCAGACATACTATGTCTAACTGAAACCTGGTTAAAACCTTCTACTTCAAATAAAGAAGTTATACCATCAGGCTACAACATCCTAAGACTTGATCAAACCAATAGAAAGGGAGGTGGGGTAGCTGTTTGTACAAGTCCATGCTTGACATGTCCAATAATGCCCTGCAAACATCCCTGTTTGGCAATGCTGAAATTCTTATCACTAAGCTCCACATTAATAAGAACAAATATATACATTTTGTGTGTGTGTACATTCCCCCAGACAATAACATAAATACCTACATTGGTTATCCAGCAATTACCCCCCAAGAAAGCATTGTACTTGGGGATGTCAACATAAACTGGAACATGTGTTCCCCAGAAACCCCCACTCACCACATAAAGCTTTATGGATTTTCACAGGTCATATCCTCCCCCACTAGGATCAGTAAACCCAACAATAAAGTAAGTATTCTGAATTGGATTATTGTTAACACCCATCCCCTCAAATACAAGAGTGGGACCCTGCCTGATGATGTAAGTGATCACCTCCTCACCTATTTAATCCGGCAAAAAGCTGATATCCACAACCAGTCCGTTTTAACACAATAAGGAACAATAAGAATTTCAACTGCACAAATTTCCAAAATGAACTCAAATCTTGCAATTGGTCAGTTCTGAAACAATTACCACTTGAAGAAGCAGTAAATTACTTTAATACCAAATTCCTATCCATCCTTGAGACCCATGCACCAGCACGGACTATTAGAACCAAAACAAAAGTTGCTCCTTGGCTCTCAAAAGAAACCAGACACAAAATGCTACTTAGAAATAGGGATTGGGCCACTTCGAGGATCACAAAAAAAAAACTCATAGATTAACTTAGATACAGACAGCTAAGAAATGAAACAAAAAAATCCAGCACATTAGACTAGAAAAACTATTACTGTCATCTACAAGGAAAACACCAAAACAAGCCACAAAAGTTTTGGGTAGGTATAAACAAACTCCTTAGTCCAGGACAGTCCTGCACTCCTACCCCTTTGGATTCTAACCAAAAACCTGCAATAGAAATTGCCATTACTTTTAACAGCTTCTTTACAACAGCCATCCAGAACCTAACTAACCAATTATCCCTTGGATGCCCATATCCTCCAGCCATTACACCCTGCTCCCAACTCCCCTTTAACTTCAAGCCAGTTTGCACATCTTTGGTCCGAAAATTACTTAAAAAACTAAAGCCTACCACCCTGTCGGCTGATCTCCTTCCTGCAGAATATCTACAAAAAGCTGCAGATGCCATAGGATACTCCATTACTATCCTGATCAGTAGAACTATAACTGAAGCATCCATTCCCTCCGTCTGGAAGATATCCCATGTCATCCCACTCCATAAAGGGGGCAGCTCTACTGAACTTTCAAACTATAGACCCATAGCTATTCTGTCACCCTTTGCTAAAATTATGGAATAATGCTTCCACAATCAATTCCTGAACTATCTTGTCCCTAATAATCTTCTAGCCAACACCCAACATGGCTTTAGACCATTCCATAGTACAACCTCAGCCCTCCTCTCCTTCTCTAGCGTCATTAACCAACACCGAAACAGTAATAAACTTTCCTCTGCTATCTTTCTCGATCTTTCAAAAGCCTTTGATATGGTAAACCACCAAATACTCATAAACACTTTGAAATCCATCTCCCTGGAGGACCAGGCCATCCAATGGTTTCAATCATATCTCAGTGGTAGACAACAGGTTGTCCTATGGCAGGGCAAACTATCCACCCTTTTACCCATCACCCTCGGAGTACCCCAAGGCTCCATACTAGGTCCACTATTATTTTCCATTTTCATCAATGATTTGTATAAGGTCATCCCAAGTGCAACATGCATTCAATCTGCAGATGACTCCACTTTAGTATTCTCCGACACTTCACCTACAGAGTTGCAGTTTCTATCCCAAAATACGTTTAACACAGTTGAAAATTGGCTCCTTAACTGTCATCTCATGTTAAATCCTAATAAAACCAAACTGCTGCATTTCTCCCCCACTCACAGGTCAGCCCCTATAACCTTTACATTAACATCCAACAACAGCACCATTATTTCCCCAGATTCCTCAACCAAGCTGTTAGGAGTTATAATAGATAATAATCTTAAGTTTGATCTGCATATCAATAAAACTATTAAAACAGTTAATAAAAAACTTGGCTCACTATATAGGGTCAAGCCCTTCCTAACGCCATTACTCAACTGTAATTGCTCGTACACATCTACTCTCCACCCTCCTCTATGCTTCCCCTCTATTTACAAACCTCAGCAAAACTGACCTTAATAAACTTTCTAGCAGCTACAATCACATTGCTAGATTTGCTACCGATGCAGCCTACAGAACTCATCACTACCATAACCTAAATCTACTAGGATGGCTTGAACTGCCTAACCTACTTCAGGTTAACCAACTAATAATTGCACACAAGATCCTGTACCAACCAGATAATACACCTGTACTTAAAAACCTCATCACCCCTACAGTAACCTTAGCGCACTTTGTTCATCTGAAAGACTGCTAGTTCAAACTCAAAAATCCAACAACACAGCCAGTAAAATTCTATTTGCTAACTCTGTTGGCAAAACTTGGACTTCTCTTCCTGCTAATCTTACATGTGAACTCTCTCTACCTCAGTTCAAGAAAAGTCTGATTCAGTACTTTAAAAAATGATAGCTGTGTACTTGCCCTAACCCAGACTAACTCTAACCATCACTCGTGTGCACATGGAGGACTTCTGCGTACACTTTATTGTTTCTTAACTTATAAATCCTATAATCTCCTTGGTTCTACTACGAGGTTAGCCTACTAGGCATTCAGTACCCTATCATTCTTAAAAACACTGTCTAGAATTTTCCATCTGAGTAAAAATGTAATAATTTGTTAGTGTATCTGTTTTTGTGTTTGTTTACATCTGTGTAAAAATCCTTTTATTTGTGTTTTATTTTGTGTTTTAAACTGTAAAAATGTAACAGTTTGTTGAATGTCTTTTTGGAACTTTTCTCCCTGGGCCTGCGCTGAAAATGAATATGTAAATAAATAATAAATTATTTTTACAAAATTCTAGATTGTCAGTTTTTATTTCTACCTTACCTCACCAAGATCCACATAATCCACCTGGTTGCCCTATTGTTTCAACCAAAGAATCTTTTTTTACAAAATGTAGATATAGTTATTAACCAACATTTAACACAGAAATCCATATCCTACATCAGGGATTCCTTTGACTTGCTGGACAAGTTGAAGGGTATATTATGTTCAGGTGCTATGTACTGGGTTACTATACATACTGATGGAATTTCTTCAATCATTAGATTTTGTTGAAAGACAGTCTCTTTACTGCTGACATTACAGAGTTAGTGGAATTCTGTTTATGCCATATTTTTTGCTTTTAATGATAAGAGTTATCATCAAAAGTCGGAACTGCTATGGGTGCCCCTTTACCCTTAGTTATGCTGACTTGGTCATGGGGCACTTAAATTGGATTACATACATATATCATTAGAGAGTTTGAAATCAGTTTAATTTTATTAACTAGAGCTGCACAGAGGTTAGCAACAAGCAATCAGTCTCCTGTGTTATCTGAAGCATCCACTGCCTACGACTGAAAAATAAGTATAATTTTTACTTGATCTGCACTTCTTGCATTGTATTTTATTGCATTTTTGCTGTTTCCTGCACTTTTAGCCTAGCATAGACTTGGTTCAGATTTGCTGGACCCAGTCTATTTTTACAGTTTCTGAGCACTAATCCAGCTTTCCTCCACAAAAGAGGGCCTCCCCTACACTCTAGTGAGAGAAGAGTGTTGCTAAGGACCTATCTGAGTGGTGATTGTTGGCCCAGGGCCCAGCCTAGTCTGCTAATATTGGTTAGAGTGCTTGAAATCAGTTTAATTTCATTGCTACTTGTTGCCAGCATTAGCGCGGGTTTGCCTGGTGCTCACCACCCACATAACTATGCGCTACCGTGCAGTGAAGGATACCAATGTTGGTTATAGACACACACTCTTAGATAGGTAATTTTCCCTTACTCAACTGCTTGTGCTTCATCAGTGGTTTCTCACTGTTGTGCTTCACTGCCCAGTTAGACACTTAGTTGAGCCTCTGAGGTTCCTCCACAAGCCGTACCCATTAAGCCCCTTGCAGTTTAGAACTTTTTCTTGTCCCTAAGCCATACCTGGTCCTTCAAGCCCCTTCCCTGTTACTCAGCACAGAACTTCACCTAGCATTAAGACTGGACAGTTTCCCACCATTTCTCCAGCCAACCTGATTGACGTGGGCATCCTGAGGCAATGTACCAATTGCCTCATGTACACAGACAACCCACTTCTCCTAATTCACACAAATTCAATATGTGAGAGATACATCTATATTAAGAATCAGAATCTAGGCTGTCTCGCTTGCAAATCAGTATATCAGATACTAAGCAGGTTGTCAGCTCACACACTTAATCTCCTGCCTATACATGCAGAGGTTCTCACTAGAAGCCTACCTAAAGATCAGAGACCTCGCAAACATAAACACACTTCACTTAATAAAAACAAAGAACTCATAGAAGAATTGAGTCAACACAATGAATAAAATGTACAGTCCTTTTAATAGTAAAAAATGTGAGTGCTTTCTGAGTATGAGTACTGCTTCATCAGGCATAACAAAACAACTGACACCACTGTTTAAAAAGCAGAGTAAGAGAATTACATCCAGTAGGGTAGCTCCTATAAAATAAAGTGACAGGCACATAAAAAAAAACTTTAAAACCAAATACATTAAACTCTCATAGTGGCTGTTAGGGACCATAACAAAAACTACCTGTATAGCTCCCTTTTTTCAAAAATGGCTTTAGTGAGGTATTTTCATTTAAACCCTTACCCCTATCCGCTTGTAACGCCAACATCCATTTAACCTTCTGTGTTTCTGTATAACCCTCTGTCACCGCATCTGTTACTAACATGCACTCTCTGTATGACCATAAATTTGAACTCATGTGATGACCCAACAAGGGTAATATGCTTCGCCAATGTATTATTCTCAGAATTGGTATTTATGCCATATATGTGTTCATGAATGCGGTCCTTTAGCCTGCGGTTGGTCTTACCAACATAAAAACTGAAACATATCTGACAAACAGCCAAATATATCAGATTTAGCTGTGTTACAGTCTGCTTCTATCCTAAAGGTATAGACCTTACCAGTGTCTGGGTGTGTGTGAATATACCTGTGGTATCTGTATAAGTACAGTACCAGAGAGAAATGGCCTAGGGGTGGGGCTATCAGCCTGGAAAATTGTACTTTCTGAGCACACCTAGCACTTGTGGAACTAATCCTGAAATGTTGTAAATCTCAACTGCTCAAATTCTGATATGCTGTTTAGATAGTAGTTCTCTTCAGGTCTCAGCTTAGACAATAGTGGGTTTCTTCGACAGAAAAGCAAGAAGATAATCATCAATGGCATCTCTGCATATGGGTTTGCCATCAAAATTTTGAAGGCTCGTGTTGGAAAATCATGTGGCCAAAAGACAGTTTTCAAAGTTTCACAGTGCCAAACTGGAGTAATATGAAATCATAATAACAAAAGTAAAGCTTGATCCGTTATTATGAGTTTGGCATTATGAATGGAGATTGTGGTACAGTGACGATCAGGGAATTTACCCTTTTTCTCACTGTAGTGGGGATGGCGCAATGGTGCAGTGGTAGCATTGTCGTCTCACAGCAAGAGGTTTTCTGGTTCGATTCTTGGCTGGAGTACCTTCTATGTGGGGTCTGCATGTCCTCCCTGCATTCATGTGGGTTTCCTCCAGGTGTTGCGGTTTCCTACCATGTTAGAAAGACATGCATTCTGTAGCATTTCTCCTCAGGCCTCTGCTGAAAATTGGCTTTGTTCCAAGTCGGACTTTCCTGGTAAACAAATGTTAAATAAAATAAATAGTGTGATCTCAGAGTTGGTATATATAATTTACAGGGGGTGTAGGGGGATTTCTCCCCTGCTAAAACGTAAAAGGGCATATGGACTTTTGAAACTGGAAGTCTGGTATGTTGAATGTCGTTCGTTGTGTTACTGATGCTTGACATTTAGGCTAAATGTTGTTTTTGTTTTTGGAATTTTAGTTTGTTCTTTTGATTGCAGATTATTTTGCCTTCAAAATTTTGATGGCAAACCCTGCATATGCAGTCTGTCCCTGGACTATACACTTAGAAATCAGGCAAACAAAGTCTCAATTACCTTGTTAGCCTGTGGTTTTTCAGACAACATAATGTATAAACTTGGACTGATGTGCGTATTTTGGGTGGAATATGCTTGGCCAGTGCTGAGAGCTTGCCATCCACAGTGTAGCTGACAAGAATCACAATAATGAGAAAAGTCATTTCATTTCTGGTCTCACATGTGAGTATAACAGCTGAACTCGTGCAGTAATGTTGTGAAGTATATCACTTAACTCATTCAGTTCAGAGCAGCAACAGAATAACTCAGTGCCTTGCTTCCTTGAGGTCTTATAAACTACTTCCTTCATGAGAACTTTTCTTTAAATTCCTCTTCTGAAAGCACAATTCATTCACAAAATATGATACACGATGTGAGTTACAAAATGTTAACTGTAAAAATATTAAAATGTTAATGTGAAAGTAGCTGACTCCAAGTCAGACTGCTGACCAGTCATGAGTGGAGATCCACAAGGATCGGTCCTGGGTCCTCTCCTGTTTTGTATCTACTTCTCAGAAGTCCAGGCCAACATGAAAGGACTCTGGCTGATAAAGTTCGCAGAAGATTGCAAGTTAGGAGCCATTATTAACTCCCCAAGTGATGTTGACATCCTACAGAAAGGCCTCACTGAGACCAACGACTGCCATCAGAACCATGGCCTTAAGCTCAATCCAAAAAATGTTTTGTCATCCCCTTTGGGAAAAAAACAGTTCCCATTAAATACCACATCTGATGGTAGTCCACTGAACACAGAAGGTGTTATAAGAGATCTGGGAACACAGGTTGACAGCAGCCTCAATTTTGACCACCAGGTTGCCACTGTGGTCAGACAGTCCTTCTATGTGGCACATCTCATTACTAAGGGTTTTGCATCCAGGAAGAAAGAGGTCATTGTCTCCCTCTATTCTTTCTTCGTTAGGCCAATCATCGAGTACAGTGCCCCATTTGGCATGTACCTCATAAGACGACTGCAACAACTGGAGAGGCCTCAAAAGTACCTCACAAAGAGGATCCTAGGCCTTAAACACTTGTCCTGTATGGACAGACTCAAAAAACTCCATTCTCTGTCTCATACCACCTGCTTAGCGGCGATCTCTGCTTGAGTTACAAAGCCATGTCTGACCCAGCTCTGTTAGAAATGCTACATCTAAGGAAATCCCAATTCCCTCCACACCGCACGGTCCAGAGACCTCAACCTCATTACCACAATCAACAGAATGTGCTGGAGGGACAGGTTCATAACATAGAAACTGCCCATGCTGTGGAATAGACTTCCCATACATGTCAAACAGAGCACCTCACTGGCCCTGTTCAAGAAAAATCTTGATGAGTGGATGGGAAATAGAAAATTCACCCTGGGGATCACTCCAGTGGCTCTACTCGATAGAGGCACTGGGAACTAAGGCAAGTGGCACAATGCCAGGGTAATCCTATGGGCTAGGCTTGTAAAGGCTCCAGGGCCATTAGCCTAGTACACACCTATGAACCTATAAACACTGTTTGGTAGCCAATGAGGTACACACATGTGATTGTTTATGTCTCTGTAAAGGTGAAAAATATCAGTGGGAGAATTGTTTGTGTGTTTAAGAGCTTTCTAGTGATATATGACTGTTTTGTGATAGTGCAGCTGCTATGCAAATTATGTAGTAATGTTTTCTATTTTCACAATATCTCAAAACAATATTAATTTATAAAACCATGCTTGTTAGATGGCAGGTATCCGTGGCAACATTATGCACCTTATCGTTTTTATAAGATGGCACCATCTGTTCACCTATAGGTCACACTGCTTTTATGAAGTTAATGCAGTTATGAAAATGTAGCTAACAGTCATAACTGCCTTACAAAAAAACACATTTTGTAATGCCTTCACATTACTCACCATGTTTAAAGTAATTTTTACTAAACAGCCATTGCTTGCATAGCCACCACCAAAATGAAAGTTTCACACTCCATTTAAAAGGCCCACATTTTTCATAATCTTTGCAAAGACTTAATAATTCCAGTTGTGTTCATCCCATGCAGGCCATTCCACTATGCATGCTTAGCAAACCATGCCAGCTTGTAGATGCCACCTTGCTGGCTTAGTTTTGATAAGCATCTGTACCATGGATTCAGAAAGTAGACTGAAATTACTGATAAGGATAGAGTTTAGGGAAGTCTTTTGTAAGGATGAGCTTGGACTTACAGGATACGCAGGAACTCTGCTTTCCTGATGATTATACTCTTGTAGGAAGCAACAAATTAAAGGATAGATCCGTTTTAGAATGCATTTAGCAGAGAAAATGTCACATGTTAAGACATCTGTATTCTTGGACTTTTGTGCTCAATATTCAATTGTTCAGTGACCATTCTGTGTATCTCTTGTAAGTTTCTCTTGGCATTTTTCAAGTTCTTACTTTTTAAAAGTAACAAGCTATTTTAATTGTTTCCACTGGTGAGTAGAGTAGATATTAATATGACAGTTTTGTTGCTTTATTTTCCTTATTTTATACAAACCAGTCAAACAGTAATATGATAAAATAACACACCACACCTTCAAGTATCATGCTAGAATCATCACTATAAAACCAAGGAGGAGCAGGGCAAAATATATAGGGAACTTAACTCCTATTCTCAGTCACTTTATTCTCAATGTGAAGCTGCAAAAAAATAGCAGGGACAAATGAAAATAGGGTACTGGTTTATAATGAAATTACATTAAACTCAAAAGAAAATGTCATACTTGGTGACATTTTATTGGGCACAGTTGGGTTCTGTCATATATGCCTATGTCATAATGTTTACATGTATGTGTTTGCATGGACAGAGTGAATCCCCTTTCTTTTCATTTATTAAGACGTGGCAACATGATAAACACAAGTTAATAATGATTCAGTTTAGTAAAAGAGTTTGAATGCATTAGCTACAGGAAGATATATCAGATAGGCACTTTACTAGCACTGTGTAAGAATGTACTGTGTCACTCTCAAATATGTGCTGAATTCAGTGGAGCAAATGTGAATACCAGAAGAAACATGTCCACTATGCATACCATAGTTCAAAAATTACTATCCTTGCCTAGCTATGTAGTGTTGAGTGGTAATGCTCTATGATCCAGATGACCTAATATTTGAGGCATGGGCACCATAGCAGGCAGTGGGATGTGGGTGAATAGCCACTGCTAACATTTCCTGGGGAAAGGGAGGCAGTCCCCAACATTTAGTCATGTAGGTGTATGGCCGTGACAGTATGTGTCAAAGCAGCTCTGCAGTGCACAGTGGTGCATCACGATAGCAAACAACATGCAAAGGTATCCCCCATACTGATAGTTTGCAGGTCTGCAGGTTAGGGTGTACAATCGTGCCCTGGTCCTGTGTCAATAGGTGCATTTTCTGTGGCAGCTGCCATTATTCCATGCAAAGGGTACCAGTGCTGCCTGGGTCAATCTGGGGCTATTAGTATTACTCTTGGCCCCCTCTTCTCTTATCGTTAGCAATACCTTGGCGAGCAGTGGTATTAGAGTGAAAGCATAGACAAAGAGGCTTGTCCAAGAAAAAGAGAAGGCATCTGTCTTCCAGGCTGGCTTCATTTTGTCCCCAGAGAAAAACATTTTCAAATGAGCATTTTCCTTGGTGGCAAAAAGGTCTGTCAGAGAAATTCCTCCCGATGCAATCGCCACTCATGGGGGTCTGATAGGCTTCTGCTGAGGTGATCTGCTAGTTGGTTGTGCACACCCAGCAGGTACTGTATCATGAGATGTAATCTTAGGGAGTGTGCCGTTTCCCAAACATCCATTGCTAGATGGCAAAGCGGGTAAGAGTGGCTCCTGCCGCTTGTTTATGTACCACTTAGTTGTGGTATTGTCTGTCTTCACTTCTAGTACTCCAGGCTTCCATTTCTCTTGGAAGGCTATCAGGCCATTTTGGACTGCCATAAGTTCTTTTGGATTTATGTGCTTGTATCTGAACTTGGGATCTCACTTTCCTTGAGTTTGGAGACAGCTGAAGTGGACACCCCAGGCTACTTTTGATGCATCTGTTGTCAGTCTGACACTGAGGTGAATCTGAAGAGGATACCCGGGTTGAGAGAGCAAGCCTGGGTCCACCAGGGAAATTCCTTCCTGAGGCAAGGAATCAGTTTTATCTTGGCTGAGAGAGGCTGTGAATGTTGGCAGCACACATTCTTGAGGTAACATTGTAGCTTCCTCATGTGCAGTCTGGTCAGGGGAATCATGAGGATGCAAGAGGCCATGTAACCCATGGGCCTGAGGTGTATTCCCAGGCTGTTGAGGAAATCTCTGTCCATGACTTTTTTGAAGTACAGGGTCAGGAAGGAGACCTTCTGGGGGGAAGGTAAGAGGGCCTTCTGGAGAGTTGAATCCAGTAGGGCCCATGGGAATACAATCCTGGTTTTATTTGTTTTTCTTTTATTTAACATTTGTTTACTGGGAAAGTCCGACTTGGAATGATCCAATTTTCAACAGAGGGCTGGGGAGAAATGCTCTAGACGCATGTCTTTGTAACATGGTAGGAAACCAGAGTACCCAGAGGAAACCTACACAAATGCAGGGAGGACATGCAGACTCCGCACAGAAGGCACTCCAGCTAAAAATCGAACTGGAGAACCTCTTTCTGTGAGGCAGCAATGCAAACCACTGCACCATCCAGGCCAGGTTTAGGGGTCTGTTTAAGATTTCTGTGCATTGATAGTGAGTCCCATGGAAGTTAAAAGGTTCTGGGTAAACAGCAAGTCTGACTTGAGTTTTTTTCAGGTTTGTTGCCCGAATAAGGCAGTCCACTAAATAAGGGTACATTTGGCCTCCTTTTGTTCTGCTGAAGGCTAGGCATTTTGTGAAGACCCTGGAAGCAGCAGATAAACCAAAGGGTAGATCATAGAATTGATAGTGCCTACTCTGAAGCGTAAGAAGCTTCTGTGTGATTCCTCTATGGGAATATGCAGGTGTACATCTTTTAGCTCCAGGGTAAGCATGAAAGCATTTGGAGAGATCATGGGCAGAAGTTTTTGAAGGGTTAGCATCTTGAATTTTGGAACCTGTAGGAATTAGTTGAGTCTTAACCGGTACAGTATTGGCCACCAAGTGCCATCTTTTCTTGGTATCAGGAAATGTGTGGAGTAAAATCCTCATCCTTTTAAGTGTTCTGGTACCAGTTCCACCGAGCTCTGAGCACATAGCAACTCTATCTTAGTCAGTGTCTCTGTTATTTGGTTTGGTGGAATGTCTGGGAAGCCTGAGGGTTTCACGGGTTGCTTGAATTTGACTTTGTAATCCTGTGATATAATGTTTAGCACCCACTGGTCTGTAGTAATGATGCTCAGTTTTTGTGGAATAGTGATAGTCTTCCCCCTAGCCTGGGGTGGGGGTTGGGGAGTGGAAAGGGAGAGGAGGGGGTGAGGAGTACCACAGACAAGTCATGGTTGCTCCCTGTCAGGGGCCTGTGGTCTTGAACCCACTGCACTAATTGGTTCTGAATGCCATTGCCTGGGCCTTTGGTGCTGTCATTGGCTCCTTTCCCTAAGTGGCTTACTTTGCCTAGCCTTAGATTGGGAAGGAAAGGAACAATGCGTAGCAGGGTAGTTTCTGCTGAAACGTGGAGGATAGACTTGAAGAAAGTCATTAACAGTCTGCATGGACTTGGACTTATCCTCCATTTTCTTGAGTACAGCCTCAGCTTTGGGGCCAAACAGAAAGCCCTTGCCCAAAGGGGTATCTAGGAGACTGGATCTGACATTCCTTCTGATGACAGAGGCTGTAGCTGCAGCCCTACTGGAAGCTTCCATAGCATCATAGCCACAGTGCAGGAAGTGCTTTGCTACCCGAGAACAGTAATTACAAAGCTCCAATAACTCTTTAGAGAGACTCATGTCCTCAGTGTCCATCAGTTTCTGCTTCATCGGATTCAGAATAGTTTCTTGGTATTTAACCATGTGAAACTGACAATTCAAGGCCCTCATAGAGAGGGTAGCAAATGTGAAAACCTTTTACCCAAATCTGTATTAAGTCCCTACTATCTTTATCTGTGGGCAAGGGGTTTTTGGAAGAACTAGCTTTAGCTCCCTTAGGGCCAGGAGTCACAAACTTGGGGTCTGCTACAGGGTTCTTGAAAAGATGTTTGTGTGAATCCAGAACCCTATAAATCCTGTCAGGCTTTCTAGGAGCAGGAGGCAAAGACTCTGGATTTAAACAGGAGTCCTGAAATACAGCATCAACCACCTCTGAAACAGGAGGTATGGTGAGGGGTTTGTGTTTAGGGAGGACAAGAAATTCCCTAATTCTTTTCTTTGATTGAGAGTAGTCTTGAGCTTCCCACTGGAAGTGTTCCATCAAGCTGTGCAAAGTTTCCCCAAAGGAAATATTCCCAGGAGAGGAGGCTGAAGCCATGTTCTCCTGTGAGTCTTAATCCCCAAAGGAGGCAATGGAAACACTTTTTCAAAGATAGTCCTCCTGGTCAGAAGCATTACCTGATTCAAAGGGGTCAGAAAGGTCTTTTGGCTGGGTGTCTTTTTTTCAACTACCTGGAGAGGATTCAGGGGGAGGCTGTCTGGATCTAACCTGAGAGATTAGGTCTTCAGCCAATCTTACAAGCTCCTGTTTTTAAGCTTGGGAATGGGATCTGGTAGGCCTATGCTGGGCCTGGGCAGGAACTGCATTTTTGTGAGTGGCATTAGGCTTAGGTCTGATGCAGAACAGGTACCCCCATCTCCCATGGATGAAAAGTTGCTGCAATGTCCTGGCAATGCAAAAAGCCATTGTTGATCTTAGCAATGTCATCGGAAGCCGAGGCCTACCAAGTGGTTCTGGACCCAACCAACAAGTTGAGTCCTATGGCTTGAAAAGATGTCAAGGGATCAGAAGGCATATTGGACTCTGAACGGGTCTTGATAAGAGCCTGTGCCACCACCTCAGTCACGGAAGGGGGCTGTGAAAGTGCCTTACCTTCTTCAGCGATAACAAGCCTAGGAGGACTGGCTGACAGTGAGCAGGTGTTGTCCGAGGCTCTAAGACTGGGGTGTTTATCCTTATCCCTTTTTCACTTTGGGATATCTACTTCAGATCGACTGATGAATGCTACAGGATGCAAACAGCCTCATGACTGACTAAGGTGTCTAGCTAGAATCTTGGCCCTATGCCTAATGGCCCTGCTATTAAATTGAGTATAAAAACAACAGTTAGGAATGCCGTGTTTTGGGCCCAAGCAAGTTACACAAAAGGAGTGGAAGTCCCAGTGTGGAATATGTTTGCCACAACAGAGACGATTATAAATTTTCTCCAACATTTAGTCGAAAGATACATAAAAGGTTCTCCAGTGGAGTACTTAGCTTTTTGAAATCTCCTTTCTCTGGTGTGGACCGACGGATGCACTGACTGGTACTCTGTTTTGGGCTCCGATGGTAAGAAATAAATCAGGTTATGGTGCTGGCCGACTCCCCTTATACCCAAGCATAGTGACATCTGATAGGGTGTCCGTTGGCTTTTGAAGGATGGAAATCTTTCTTTGGTAGTCAGGTTGGTTAAGGGCTTCCACTGCAGGAAATCCGACAAGTTAGGACTGCAACAGTGAAACATGAAGAGCATGTTACAGATGCCTGTGGGGAGTAAGACTGGGAACTCAGATTCCAGTCTTATGGGTGACTGTTCCCCCTCCTAACAAGGTTGACTTATCCCAGGGAATTGAACAGACCAGAACATTCTCACTCCTGGGTAATGAACAGATCATTGTCAATAACATTTCTTTGAAGTAATAGGCAATACCAAGGGGTTCTGGCTGACTTACATTTGAAAATGACTGCAAGCTGGGAGCAGTCACTGAATCTCCAAATGATTTAGCCATCCTGCAGGAAGGTTCATCTCAAATAAATAAATGGTATCTAATTCGTGGACTGAAAAAATGACAAAAACATTAAAATGACATTATTGTATCCTTTGGGAAGTCATCTATCTCATGGAACTACCTTGTAGACAATTTGCCCTTAAGAGTTGACCCAAGATTTGGGAACTTACATGGGCAGTGACCTTATCTTTCAACCAATATGTGTCATAATAAAGTCCTTCTATATCGCACAGCTCATGAACATAGATATTGTGTCTATATCTAGGGATGTCATTGTCTGCCTTTAATGGGCACTCATTAGGTCAGTCATTGAATATGATGCACCCTTTAGCATGTATCTGCCCAAACACATGCAAAAGCTAGGATGTCTACAGAGATGGCTATCTCACTGGTGAAGAAAGCTTGACCTCTCAAGCTTCAACTGCACGAACTTCAACTCGACAACAGATGGGAGTTTCTCCATCGAAAGTCACTGTAGGCAAGTTGTGCCTGGTGCCTGAAATGATTCCCTTTTGGGTGGAATTTCCTCCTAGTTACTGTGAACGTGGAGCTGGTGAATATAAGTTCAGGTGTGGAGAGGGGATTCCCCATGGAAAAACACTAAAAAAAGTGTTTTTCAGCAAAACGTTTTTGGCAAATGCAGTTCAGAGAATCTGATTATTGATGCTCATAGTGGAAGCCACAGTGATATATTACTAAAAGGATACAAGGCCTAAACAATGTCCTACATGGACTGATTCAAAGCCCTGTCAGTACACTTGGTATTCTACACACTGCCAAGGTGACTCGTGTCTGGCATACAAGGCATCCTCTGACGCAATACTGATGGCATTTACTGCATATCAGATAGTCAAATGGCATCAGAAATACTCAGTCTAGAGATCTAAACCTCTTCTGCAACATCAACAGAATGGTTTGGAGGAATAAGTATGCCTAGCCAAGGATACTGCTGCTCTGGAACAGATTCCCCATCCATGGAAAACAAAGCTCATCCCTGTCGATATTCAAGCTCATCTTGGAAGCAGAAAATTTACCCAAAGACTGCCCCCTGTACAACTGGACAGAAGTAGCTCCTAAATACTTGCTTATTATTTTAGTTATTTATATACATTTGTTTATCAGGGTAGTGCAATCTCAGTGGACCATTTACAGGCACAGCCCAGATGAATAGGATGACATAAGAAATTAACAAAACATATTTACAGAAACAAGAATATGCAAAAAAAAAAAAAATATATATATATATATATATATATATATATATAATCTCTCCCCTCTGATCCTGGTATCATCCTACTTATTCTTGCCAGAGGAAATATATAATTATTGACCATGGGATGGATAAGGCCACTCTAACACCAAATGGGATAGGTTAATTCAAGCACAAAAGGGAAAGAGGTAGGTTTAAAATGGCCCATAAATCCAGCTTAGGCTACTGCTTACCTACAAACATATTAAAACTGTTGACTAGATAGGGCTTGATGGCCAACTGAACAGGGGAACAGGGGCATTAAAAAAATACAACCATTATAAATACAATAAATACATTGAAACTATTACATAGTACTGACTGATCATTTTACTCAGCAGAACTAACTTGCACTCTCCTTTTTTCTGTCTATGCAGCCATAGTTTGTTTGCTGCTGCCAAGTAGATAGCTTGCCTTTTAACTTATTTTAGTGTGCTATTTTTTTTTCACTTTATGTTGCAGTTCTGTTTTGTCCCACACTTCTTTATTAGAACTATGCTTGTACAATCACAATGCACTGTGCATTTAGATACGCAGAAATATCATTTCCACCTCCCTCAGACTTCACTGAGTCACTCCAGAAAATACTTTATAATGAATAAGCTGTCATCCCAGGACCAGAATTTGAGTTCTTGGACACAGCAGTGATACTTGTGGGAACATACTGGCAAGTGAAAAAAATGTGTTATGCATTATAAACTCAGTAATCTAAACACAACAGAGGAAATTGATTCAGAAGATGAAATAGTTTATTTTTTCATTTAATACCAAGAATAGTAAATCATATACAAATACTGTTTAGACATACACTGAATTAACAAAAGATGAACAAATTAGAATAAAAATGACAGGAATCAGATGTCAGATTTGTTGTACACTGTTACACAAGAAGAAAATAAAAATGTATAAAAAAGGTAGTTTTTGCAAAAAAAAAAAAAGAACCAGCCAGAATTACCATGCATTTCTCCTCACAGTGCTGCTGAAACCTATGTTATAAGATGTAAACCCCCCAGCGTGTTGCAAGAAGCACTGGAATGCATTTTGGTACAAGTAAATGTCATGTTGCACAGGGCTGGTGACTGACTGCCCAATATTAATCTACAAGGCCTACATTTTATTTAAGTTTGAGGAGTCAAGAGCAGGTGTGGGGTAGGGTTAATCGCTTCCCTGTGACTTTAACTGCATTTTGGCTTCATTAAGCCAAGTCTAGTAGTGTAAGGCACCTCCATGTATATATAAACTGACAGTAGGATAATGCTTTCCCTACAAATCATAAAGTGCAATAACAAAATCCTACTGAAACTTTTTGGTCAAGAGGAAGCCATTTCTCATTTGTAAAACTGGACTTAAAAATTGCTGTAAAGCGTCTGGTATATGACTGCAGTTTGCTTAAATTCAGTCAAGGGTTAATTACACAGTACTAAAGCAGACTGCTAAAAGAGAAAAACTGAGTGCTTGGCAGCAGCTCAACCGCAGGTATGATGTCTGTAACTTCCCCTTCACCATTCAAAAAGACTACATCACCTTAGTCTAACATATATTGTGCTGTCATATGAGAGTCCCTTCTGCGACTGTAGGCACAATGCAGTACAAAATGGGAGGAGAGTTGAAATCCCAACCTTCTCTTTTCACACAAAAAAACATTATGCATGTGAACACTTTTCTCTGTAAAAAAAAACTCAAGTCCATTTTGCATCCTTTAGAAAAGTACATAGTTTTAAATATTTCTTCCAAATGCGGAAGACTAAACATAAAGAGCCATGTTTAACAGCATTAGTATTAATGGGCAGGCAGGATGAGCTTATGTCACTTTGGGCTCCAGCTCTGACTATGCTGGATTAATGAAGGTAAGTAATTGTGCATTAATTTTACAACTACCAAACTATTAAAGTTTGGCAAAAAAATGCAAACACTTTTTTGTATGAAAAGTTTGTTACACGCCTCTAGACATAACTAAGAAGACAACTGACAAATGACAGGTGTAGTTTTAGCATGAGAATCTGCTAAATGTGAAATTGTGATGTACAGTGCTTTATTCTATCTTGTAAATAGTTTCCATGCAAGAAGCTCAGATGCATTACTTTTTTTACATTTCATGATGAAAATGAGAAAAAGGCTTTCAAAGAAAATGTGGAAAGAGTAAAACTCAAGTTTAAACACACATGAAATAATTTTGTCTGGTTATAAAATTACATTAACTGCTATAGGTGTTGCTACCTCAGTACTCAGTGTTTTAAAAAAAATCACCTTTAAAACAAGTGTGTCCTGCAGACAGAGGAGGCTGTGCACTGGGAAGGGGGTGATATGCCCACAGCACATACTTCAGGTTATAAAAGTAAAAACTCAGTTATAAATCAACTGTAGAAAACATTCACAGCTGTCAATCTATAAACAAACCACATATATGTACATAACAGGCTATATTCTGATGCCTTTTTATTGAGCAAGGTGGAAACTGGCACAGTAACCCCTTGTTAACCATTTTTCCAAAAACTAGAGTTGCATAACACTCATTAAAGATTATGGCTTTTGTCAGAAATACACCCCCCTACCCCTAAAACCACAGTTCCAAATACTAAAGGCAGGGCACCAACTTGTTTTAAAGATAATTAAACTACCAGAACATTTAGAGAAAATGTTACATCTCCCTCAGTTTCCCACTGTGAAATCAGTTTTCCACAGCAAAGCCACAGACAGCAACTCTGTGGCTGTATGTCACCACTGTTTATTGCATAAAAGATATGATACATCTGAGTGCTTGGTCTTTGAAACAGCCATTATTCCGGAAACCTGTTCCACCGGCTTTAAAACCAACACTTCACTTCTTTATTTTACTAAAAATGAAATGCATGCACCGATAAACACACAAGACTACAACTAAACCCTGTGCACTTTTTTTTGTTCATCTTATCTGCTTATTTATATAGCATCTATAAAAATTCTTATAAAATAAAATGCCCTGGCCATGGAATATCACATTTTGAGTTGTATGTCACTTACTAAACATGTTGGTTTAACAAAAGAGCATCAGCCTTGAAAAATGCATCACACAACATGCATATACCCACCCACCCACTTACATAATATACTTCCCACATATGCCACTATATAAAACAGAAATAAAATTAAAACTATGACAAGAGCACAACTGGGTTTTATTCACATGGAAATGACTGACCGTTCTGCATGGTGGGAGCTAGTAACAATGAAAACAGAGTATGTAATCAGGAGAAAGCTACATGATTCCAAGCTGAAAGAAAAAAATATTTTAGTAACTTCAACTGTGCAGGAATAGACTGTTGGAAGTACCAGATACTCTATAATGACTGTCTGGTTAAATACCCATATACTGTTTCATGACTGCCTTGTTAAATACCCATGTGTTATTTCATGGCTGCTTAATTTCACTGTCAGTGGACTTTATTTATAACTCTGTTTCTGACTACTGCAAAATGGGTATCTTTTCATTCAGCACAAATGCTTGTCATTAAGGGAGGATGTATCATGGGAAAGCTCTCCATGAGCAGCTTCTATGAAATGAAGAAAGGGCCCTGAAAACTTCATCAGCTATCAAGACTTGCTTGTAGGGAGGTGCAGTGTAATGATAACAGTAAATCCAATGTACAGTGACCAGACACAGGGCACTTCTGGCACTTGAGTCAATGCCTACAATTTAAGCTGAGTGTGCAAAGGTGTACATATATAAAACTGCAACACTCACAAGCTTACAGGGTGCAATACTGGTACATATTTGTACACTGTCACGGAACTTCCATAAACAATCCCAATACCAGTGCAGATTAGAGGCAGCGTATGGATTTCCCTTGGCAGGCGAAATCTTGCATAGCTTGTCCAGTTCCTTTGTACTACCCAATTCTCTGTCATTCTTGTATGAGTTATGCTGAAAAAAGAGTGGAATTCCTACCAAAATGTAGAAAACTATACAAAAAAGTCAGGGTTAGATGCTATTACACTGTTTGCTACAGAGATGTTGACTGTGGAGAGAAGTTCTCATCTCGGGGACCAGCACACTTTTTTCCCTACAGACAATTAGCAACTAAGCACCTCCAGATGACCTGAAAATTCCCAAAGGGCCATATAGAACATATTACATCTAGGAAAAAGGCAGCCAACAAATAGCCCATTTTCTTGACTAAAGCTAAGAAGCACCACGCTAGTAGAAGCAATCACAACCTATGCCAGATAAGCACTGATTACTTACAATACCTGAATTATTCAATTTTCTACATACTGCTAAGTTTTAAAAATTAAGGGAGTTATTTTATGAATACTTTGAGGAAAATAAAACTGTCTGTGTTTACGCCTTCAGGCATTTACATTCAGCTAGTAACAGTTCTTTTATAGATGACTACTAGCAGGTGTGCAGGTGACAAGCAATCATTTATTGTGCAAGGTGCATAATTTTATGTATGTTCTGCATGTTAAAAGGATTTTTGATAATTTTAGTGCTCTCCTTATTAAAGGATTACACAAGTTATTTATTCATTTTTTTCAATACTCATATTATCTTATTCAGAGTCCCGGGAAGTCAGAGCCTATCCCAGCTGGCAACAGTACAAGGCAAGGAACTCACTAATGGGACATCAAATCTATCTCAGGATGCACATGCACTCACAATGCACATATATCTACAGGCAATTTGGAGGTCTCATTGGAAACCCATGTGACAAACATTGCCTGTGCACCCTTTACAAAGAAAGGAGACATGTCTTTTACCATTGCCATTAAACCTGGAGAACCAGACACTGTGACGAGGTCTTTTATTGTTACCACTTTTCAAATAAAGTGAAGAGAGAACAAACAAACTGATAAATTTTCGAAGGTGAATAGGTCAGAAAAGTACTCAGACTTGTAGTATGTATTATAGGTTTTATACTTGAAATTCTCAAATTCAGTAATAACTGTTGTTTAATTAAAAAGATACTTATGTTCACTGCAAAAAAATTGTTTCTACTTTAACACAGAACTAGTGAATAATTTGTATTCAGACTTTAATTTAAAAAAGATGAAAGCTAAAAAAAACTAATGCCTAGCTCTTTGAATTCAGATCAAGTTTCTTCTAATTGTGAAGCATGCCCATTGGACTACTTTTTTCCCCAGGGTTTTATAATGTGCCATACATTCAGATGCTAAAGTCTGTATTTCCTGTATAATTTGCTTCTTGCTTGTTTATTGCCAAGAAAAAAAAATGATACCACAAGACAAACATAGAGTTAATTTCCTGAATATAAGCCTGAAGGGAAACGGTATATTTATACAAATCTCCATTCTTCTGCTGACAACAATTTTTTTATCTGTAGGTTCATGCACTGCTACACTTTTACTTTGGTGGGTCTTTGAATAGCTTCAAATGTTTCTGATATGCTTTTAAACCCTCCTACTTTGCCTACACAGTGTAGCTTTTGTCCGTAAAGACTCATCCTTGAACTATTACGTTACCTTTGGAATCCTTGTTGCTCACTTGCAGATTTATGATTTTTTTTGTCAGGTTTGTGTCCTACCCTTAAATAATTCATGTGTGTAATGGATGAAAGGATGCACACCTGTGAAAATAACAAAGCTGGACGTCCAGCTGACTTTAGGTTCCCCCTTCAGTTAAAAACATGAATTTTTTTTTTAAATTTCATAATATTTGCATTTATCTAGTTGTAAATTAATTTGCAGGGACACTCACTCGCTCATCTAAACCATCTTCTCTCACGGAATCTAGCTATGTACCCCTTAACTTTATTTGTAAAAGTGAAACTATAAATGTATAATCTAAGGGGTAGCTCTACAGATGATTGCTATGTTGCTCAAAAAACTGAGAAGTGGCATATAGGCAAATGGCCAGTGTTTAAAAAAGGATTAAAATCTGTTTTTTTTCAAAAGTGCTGTCACATTACACGACAGAAATCTGCAGTGAGCTCTGATACAAGATAAGGGAACAGTGAACCCATGCAGACTTACATGTCTGAACAGGAAAACAAAGTACAAGAAAAAAATACATTAACAGTCATGTGCAGTTTAACTGTTAACTTGGATGAAACTTCTTAAAACATGACAGAACTTAAGACATATTACATGAACTCATGTTCTACTGAAGAAAACTCTGCCTTTAATGTTTACTGGACTTTGTGTGTTCTACATACATGTCCTGAAAATGCATTGTCTAAATGCAGACAACAAAAACTGGCCATAAGTCTTCTTGCTACAACGTCAGCCCACAAGCACAGGATTACACATTGTCTGGAAACTTTCTAACACAACAGAACAGCAACCAAATAGCCTTTTGCATGTGTGTGCGTGTAAGGGCACGCACGTGTATCCTGCCAAGTAGAAAATGTTTTTAAAGTTTATGTACGACTGTGTACAATTTATTTCCCTTTTTTCTACTTTCATTTTAAGCTGCATCCTGCAACCTATGCTGCTCACCCCATTTAAACAATTTACAAGGGCACAGAAGGACTATGCCTATAAAATGGTTGATGTTAATCCAAATACTGGTGCTTGAAGTGTTTGAGGAGTACCTGATCAAGCAGTATACCTCTGGAACAACTTTTTTTCTTCTTCACATTGTGATACCCACTTCAGACACCTAGTACTCTGCACTGGAAAGGATTACTTCCGCACACTGAGTGAAATTAACATTCCCTGTCCACGTAATGAATAATACAGATATGAAAAATGGCACATTGCTTTAGAGAGATCACAATACATGGATGAAATGAAATGCTACAAATACGTGAAATACAAAGTCCCATGCTGTACAGAGACAGATTGGTCACGTGTCACTCATTGCCTCTGTAGCAAACAGGGCTATAACAAACATGTGCAAGACATTCCAGGCCATGATGGCACAGTGTGCAAAAAAATGCAGTATATTTATCTAGCTACCAGTATGGCATTCAACGGATAAAAGCGTCTCACTTCTTCATTTAAAAATACTGGTCCCTCCCCCTTGAGTTTTCTAGGCTATGAACCTCCACTGCAGCAGGAAAAGCAGGGATGCCATGGCCTTGCCACAAAAGTCTTGTCACAATGTATTACAAAGCTAAATTAAAATGAATACAAAAGAAATAATGAAAGAGAAATAAAAAAAACAGCTTTATCCCATTGTGTCTGCTGTGTTTTCCACTGCAAAGATAGTATATATTCCTTGTAGTTGACAGAGAAAATTTTGTTTCTGCTGTTAGTTTGCAGTGGTCTCTGAAGTCACTGGCATGGAGGGCAATATGGACAGGAGGGTCAGTGAGGAGGTAAGCATCAGTGAGACACATCTGTAGATATGGACTGCATGACACAGAGGCATTACAGGAAGTCCAGGTTTTCCTATTGCCAGGCCAACTCCTTACACAAATGCTTCAGGTTTTTCAGTGCCATTGATTTTGAGGAAGAGTTTTGCCTCTTCAGCTTTCTGATGCTTCTTTTTCTTTAGCTGTCGTTTGTAAAATATCAGGTAGGCAGGGAGGCAAAAACCAAGCATACTCACTGCTAGAAGGCCAATGTTCACCTAATGTAAAATAAATAATAAAAAATTAAATACAGAAATATGACATCAATATAGTATTACTTTTAACAGGAATTAACAACAGTCCAATTGTTATGGTTAAACAATACAATTACTTACATATGGACAGCTCCAGACTTGTGCATTGGCAAGATGTTGAAACGATGTGAAAAGTATGTTACAGACTTACTTGTCTCTCTTCTTTAAACAAGAGACGCAATTGGTGCTTAAGTTAGAGAACACCTACTGAATGTCACCCTGAACTCCTCTCTTAATATCTTGACCTGCTGTCAACAAAATCATTAAGTTGCATTCATCCATCCTCAACCTAACCTGATCAAACCGTAGAAAGCCAGGTGGCATCCCCATTACAACCTGGGCCACTTTACTCCTTGTTTTATTAACCTTTACTGTCTGTTAATTACCAGCTTTCCTGGCCCAGAAAGTATTAACAGCCACATCAGATTAGCCCCTCAAGAAACCACAATCATGGTTCATGCAGGTGAAAAGGTCTACTTTTGTCTGGGAGTAGATGAAAAATATTTCAATAAGACAGCCCCTGCTACATAAAATCATTTATCTCAACATGTTACAGAAAAGCAACACTTTGTCCTTTTTTAAAATGAAGTTGCAAGAATATTTAAGTACAGCTAACAAATGTTAGTGTTACAGAAAAAATGGTTAACTTGACATCCTTATTTTTATGCAACATTTTGCTGGCCCTACTTTTACTACTAGTCTTTTAGTGTTGCAAGAGATACTTTTCTCTGCCACACCTCTTAAATGTACCCGATTTTGCATAAGAATCATGACGTTGCCTTATTTTTGCCTTGTCCATTGTAAAAATTCTTGATTTTCTGGTAAATCACTGAGGATTACAGTCAAACAATAATGTCAGACATTACAGCTTCATACTTATTATTCAGAAAATTCATGATGCTACAAAATCTGTTGTTCTATTAACTTTTGAAGTGAATTACAGTAGTATTAACAGTTGGCCTTTTTGGAGGGGCTTCTTTCCCCCCTTATATTTTGTCCAGAATTCTTGAAGCAAACAAGTTCACTGCTATGTCCTATACTTGCCGGCACTTCAAAATGACACTGTTATTCAAACTGTCTGTTATTTCTACCTTTTCTTTCATTGTTCACAATTTTCATTATCACGTCACTAACAAAACTACTTTATCAGTACTAAATGATATGGTTCCATACCACTCCTACTCCCATCCTAGTATCGTTGATAATGAAATACATATAGTACATTAAGTAATGAAAACATGGTGCTGTAATGTAGAAGAAAGAATATGATTACTGTGAAGCATGGAAAGGAGGACTTCAACTTTTTTGAGGATATGTCTCCCTACTGGAAGTGCAAAACTTGTTAGCATGAGTCACATGTTTCAAAATTAAAGTCAGATTCACATAAAACAACAACTGCACCCCTCCCCCACTGGCTACTTAATAACTCCAACCTCTGGCTGGGTGAGTGGGGATACTCTGATACTTCGTTTATGGAATTAATACACATTCCTCCTATTTGTACTTGAAACATTTACTACTCTGTGGATTGTCATTATGTCCTTTGACTTTCCAGGAGAACCCTGCAGATACAATCTATAAAGCTCAATAGCCACCATAATGGCAAAAAAAAAAAATCCCTGCTCCTTTTATGCAATCTTTATGTTACACTTACATCTTACTTACCCTTTAAAGCTGGGTTCATCGCTTAATAAACAGTAACATGACCTTTAAATATAATCTAACGTCCCTGCCCACTGCAGTACAAATTTGCATTTATGTAACACTGATGACTGTGTGTTTCAGAGGCAATGCAGCAGTGAAATAAAGGTATTAGAAATGGCAAAATAGTGCTATTTGTCAGTACCAGAATGGAGCTTTAAATTAAATGTATATATAACTTCTAAACATTTTCTAATACAATGGGACTAGTAGTCGAATATCTCTTAACTTGGCAAACTGGGTACTACTTAGTGTATTATTATTTTTGATTAAATTAAAGAAAAGTGTGTATAAAATGCCAGCCAACTAGTGGAGAAGTATGGAGTCTGCCTGTACTGCTGGTAACCCAAGTTTGAGCAATAAGATGAGCAGATGAGGGCTAGCCAAGAGGGGCAGGAAATGCGAACGACTGTATGTTCCCCTTCATTACTCACCTGGAGGAGGTAAAGTTACCCTGAGCAGATGTCTGTTAGTAGACATCTCCTGAGGTGACAAAAGCCATGAGAGAACTCTAAACACACTAACAGGATGGAGCTCAAGATGAAGGTATGCCCTGCAGTAGTGAGGGATACAGTGCTATACAGACAGTTTTGAAGGACCTCCAGAGATGTACAGTAGTAGTAATCAAATACTAACCATAGTCCTATTGCCCCATCTCCCCTCCTCAGTCTCATTCCTCTGAACAGTGAATAGGGAGTGCAGACTATAAGCACAATAGTCAAACGAGACACCCAGGAGCCTAAACGGAAGATCGAAACTAAATAAGTAAAAACATGCTAAAATAAATCAGCTTGCAAATGATTATGTGGCTTGACATGGTAATGTCCAACATTTGCTTGCTATGGATGTGATTATTGCTGAGGTGCCAAATGCAGAATTTTTACTGTGTTGTTCTCTGTTAGCACTTCTAGATTACCAGGTCCTGGTGAATGTTTCCCTTCCAGTCATTCACAGCTTGGTTCCCTTGAACAACTGATTTACAACTACCTTGCCATTCCGAAATTCCCTCGCGAGTTCAACCTCTGCAAAAAATCATTTGCACAGACTTCCCACACTCTGTATGAAAAATGCATCCTCATTTCATAGGATCATAGCAGATTACTAGGTTAATGATCCTAACAGCCTTTTTAAACTACCTATTCTTCCTAAAAATATTAGACAGGATTTGGTCCCATAGGTTCTTGAGGAGGTAAATATAACTTGGGGGGTGAATGGTCAAGCATTTACAAGGTGCTTATTTCTAATAGAGACATAGGTGCCAAACCTGGGGTAAATTTACAATTTCACATCAACTGATCCACGTTGCATTTGAATAGGTGCAGGAAAGAACTCTGCTACTCATCGATGAGAAACCTGCTCCAGAGAAGGGACAGTCTCTAAGATACACACCTGTCCCTCCAAGCACGTGTTATTTATGTAACAGACCAGGTTTAGGTCCCTGGACTGGATGTTTCTGAGGATATTTGATTTGCAGATGTGCAACAGGCCGCTTGTTCAGAGGATGCTTTGTAGGCCAAACACAGATCACCCGTATTGCCTTTCAGCAACCTGTAGGAGCTGAGTATAAGGATAAGACTTTGTGGTAGTCTCCATTGCACATGTTTCCTACACCAAGTCTTCATTGAGTAAGGAAAGTACAGTTGTGTACACTTACCATAAATGTAGACGTTCGAGTGTATTCACTGTTGCAGTCATTACATTTGGGTAATCCTGCTGGCAGGTTGCCCTCAGTCTGCCTGAATTCCAAAGTCTTGGGTCCTGCATCGGTTGCCTGTCACCCCTTCCCTGACTCCAGGTCATCAGGGGTATAAAAGATGCAGCCAATGCCATTTTCTTCAGTTTTTCTTGCCCCAGATGTCAGGTGCCCCCAAAACGGTAGGCTAGATATATATATAAAACATACATGCACCAAAATAAACTTTACCTTCATCTACAAGCAAATACACCACATAGGCTGTATAGATCAGAGAAGTAAAGATAAGTTCCAGCAGAAATAAGGGGGATGGCGGGTGGGTAACCTGGACTGCAACAGTGAATACACTCGAACATCTACATTTATGGTAAGTGTACACAACTGTACTATGTTCTTCGTGTTTCACTGTTGCAGTCATTACATTTGGGTAGAGTCCCAAAACTATGGTTGGGGGCCTAGAGCTAAACAACATTAGGAGTGGGTATGAGGCCCTGCAGAACTGCAGTGGCAAAGCCCGCTCTGGATTTAGAGTAAAGTGGCAGATTGTAATGCTTTGTAAAGGTGTGCACTGAACTCCAAGTAGCAGCCTCTAAAATGTCTTTGGTTGGTACGCCCCTGAGAAAGGCTGCAGAAGTGGCTGCAGCTCTGGTTGAATGTGGCCTAATGCCCTTAGGCACTGGCTTGCCATGCTGAGAGTAGCAGAAACGAATGCAGTGACCTATCCACTTTGAAACAGTCTGCTTGGAGATAGCCTTTCCTTGTGATCCTGCAGCATATGCCACTAGTAATTGTTCTGTATTTCTGAAAACTTCAGTTTTGTCCAAATAGAATCTAAGTTGTCTGTGTACGTCCAAAGAATGCAGAATTTTCTCCCCCTTCTTCTGTGGATTTGGATAAAAAGTTGGCAATTGAATAGTTTGGTTAAGGGCTACACTAGACACCACCTTAGGCATAAATGTAGGGTTTGTCCTCAGAGAGACCCTGTCTGGATAAAAAATGATAAAAGGTTCAACAGCCATGAGAGCCTGTAGCTCTGACACTCGTCTTGCAGAAGTTATTGCTAGGAGCAGAGCTGTTTTCCAAGATAAGAACTTTATATCCGCAGAAGCAGCTGGCTCAAAAGGAGGTAGGGTGAGTTTTTCCAAGACATAATTGAGGTCCCATGCAGGCATTGGCGATCTCCTTGGAGGCCTTACATTTTTGGCTCCTCTGAGGTACTGCCTTAATAAAGGATGAGAAAAGAGTGGTGGCTCTGTATTGTAATGAACCAAAATGGCAGAGGCATGAATTTTAACTGATGAAAAGGATAGGCCTTTGTCCAGCATCTCAGTTAAGTATTGCAAAATCTGAGGAATATTTGGTACAGCTGTGTCAGTTCTTTGAGCTAGGTTCCAAGCACAAAATCTCTTCCATTTTCCAGCATAGGATTTTCTAGTACTAGGCCTTCTGGTTTCCAAAATGACATCCATCACAGCTTTACTGAGAGCTGTGCTTTGTATGGCTACATTATCCGCCATGCTGCCAGGTTTAGAGTCCTGAGTTGGCTGTGCAGAATCTGATTGTTTTGTTGTGACAGTAAGTGAGGTATTTGAGGTAAGGTCCAGGCTGGACATTGAGACAAGTTCCTTAAGATCGGATACCAGTACTGGCGGGCCAGTCTGGGGCAATCAGAATCATTCTTGGTTTCTCCTGTCTCACCTTTAGGAGTACCTTGGGGGAGGAGAGGCAGTGGAGGAAAGGCATATACTGATATGTTTTTCCAGTTGAAAGATAAGGCATCCACTTTCCATGCTTGTCTGTGATAAGTCCTTGTGCAGAATCTTTTTAGTTGACAGTTGTGAGGGGAGCCAAATAGATCTATGTCCGGGCATCCCCATTTCTTTGTTATCATGCTGAAGACTTGTGGATCCAGGTGCCACTCGTGGGGATCCATGAGGTTTCTGCTTAGTTCATCTGCCAGAGTATTGTCCTTTCCTGGCAGGAATTGTGCCTGCAGATGAACTTGGTAAGTCAATGCTGTGTATAAAGCCATGGCTAGTCTGCAAAGGGGGTAAGAATGCATGCCCCCCTGCTTGTTTATGTACCACATGACCGTGGTATTGTCTGTCTTTATCAGTAGTTGTCCTGGATGAATTAGGTCCTTGAAGGCTGTCAGGGCATTTTGAACAGCTAGCATCTCTTTTTGATTGATATGTAGATGCATTTGATTTGTGGACCAGGTGCCCTGAATGTCTCTTCCTGCCATGTGGGCCCCCCAGGCATAATCTGATGCATCCGTTGTTAGGTTCTGCCTGGCTGGGGGTAGTGAGAATGGCTGTCCCTTGTTTTGGTGACAAGCCTTTGCCCACCATCAACTCCTTTTGCAGGCAGGGAATGAGAGTAATCATTGTTTCCAGGCTGTGGCAATGTTGTGTCCAGACACTTTATTAGGTACCATTGAAGTTTCCTCATATGCAGTCTTGCATATGGAATTAGTAGGATGCAGGATGCCATGAAGCCCAAAGCCTGCAGACTTTTTCTTGCAGATAACTGGGCCTTTGTTGCCATTTCCTTGAAATAGATAGTCAGTTGCCTTTGTTTGTCTGGCGTGAGATAAGCCATCTGGGTAGTTGTATTTAAGCTTGCACCCAGGAATATTATCTTTTGAGAGGGTACTAGTTTTGATTTCTTTTCGTTGACTGTGTACCCTAGGCATGTTAAAAGTCTTTTTCACAAATGCCAGATGCTGTAGTAGAACGTCTTTGTTCTCTGCTTGAATGAGGCAGTCATCCAAGTAAGGATATATTTGTATTCCTCTTTGTCTGTAGAAAGCAATTACTGTTGCCAGGCACTTTGTGAAGACCCTGGGCGCAGTAGGTAAGCCAAAGGGCAGTGCAGAGTATTGGTAATGCTTTGAACCAGCCTTGAATCTGAGGTATCTTCTGCATGATTGTCTGATTGGGACATGCAGGTATGCCTCTTTTAGGTCTAAAGTGACAAGCCAAGCCTTTGTGCCCAGCATGGGCAGAAGCTGCTGTAAGGTCAACATCTTGAATTTTGGTACATCCAGGAAAGTGTTTAGAATAGATAGGTCCAGTATTGGTCTCCATGTTTTGTCCTTTCTGGGTACCAAGAACAGTCTTGAGTAAAATCCTTGTCCCTGCTCTTGCTGTGCCACTTGTTGAATAGCCCCCATGTCCATGAGGGTTGAGACTTGTTTTTGAGCCTCTGCCCATTGATTTTTTGGCAAGTCTGGCCAACCGTTTGCCCTTGGCAGGGTATGGAAGTGAAACTTGTAGCCTTATGACACTATGTCTAGAACCCATTTGTCCTGGGTTATAATGTGCCAGTTTTGAGAAAAAAATTGCTATTTTTCCCCCCAAAGGTGCTGCCAGTAGATAAGTGCTTGGTATAGGCAGGGGGAAGTCATTGGAACTGTTTCCTGTATGGTTGTGATTTGTCTTTTCCACTTTTGGAGACAGAAGCACCCCATTGCTTAGACCTGTACGAACCTTCCGGCTGGGATCTGCGTCTAGGGCATCTGGATCTGCTCCTTTGAGGCCTGTCTGACACTGGAAAGGATCAATTCTTTGTAGGCCAGTGTCTGCTAAACCTAGGTGGCTGTACTTGTAAAAAATCTTTGACCGTTTGCATAGATTTAGCTTTGTCCTCCATTTTCTTTAACACCTCTTCTGCCTTAACACCAAACAAGGTATCATGCTGTAATGGTGCATCTAATAATTTAGTTTTGACATGATCAGACAGATTTTGTTCCTTAACCAAGCATGCCTCTTAATTACAGAACCCGTAACAGAGGCCCTGCAGGAGGCCTCCAGAGAATCAAAACCACATTGCAAAGTATGCTTTCCAACTTGTTCAGCTGCATGCAATAAATCCTGCATCTCTTTGTTATCTGCACATTCAGAGTTTACCAACATTTTCTGTTTAAGCAGTGTCATGACATATTGCTGATATTTTAGCATATGAAACTGGCAGTTTGAGGCCCTTATAGCCAAGGTAGCAGATGTGTAAATCTTTTCCCCCCATCTATCCAGTGCCCTAGAAATTCTGTCAGTGGGGGTAGGGTTTTTGCAGTGGAAGCCTTAACCCCTTTGGGACCCTGAGAAATAGTTTCTGGGTCTGCAGCAGGGTTTTTGAAAAGGAATTTATGAGAGTCTGGAACCCTGTAGTATCTGTCAAGCTTAACAGGAGCTGGAGGTAAGCAAGGTAAGCTGGAGTCAGGGGTCAGACTGGACTCAGACATTGTAGATTATGTGTTTTCAAACACAGGTGGATTAGCTAGAAGCCTATGTTGAGGTAGTAGAAGGAAGTCCCTGAGCCTCTTCTCAGATTCTGAAAAATCTTGGCTCTCCCAGTGGAAATGCTCCCTCATGGTATGCAAGGTTTCCCCAAAGGAATAGTCCTCAGGAGGAGAAGCTGAAGGAATAAATTCTTCAGCATCAGAATCCTCATGGGGGGAAGAGAATATTCCTAGTCAGAAGAGGAATCAGAAGAAATGGAAACCGGATCTGAAGATGCATAGTCTGTCTCTTGCCTAGGCCTCTTATCAGGAGGGGGATGGGAACCCCTGATCAAGGTAATTAAGTCTTCGGCTATTTTGAGCATCTGTTTTTTGGGCATGGAGGCCTGTCCATGTGGCTGGTGAACTTGTTTCTTTGCTTTTAAAGGTGCTTTAGTCTTTGCCTTTGAAGCTAAAGTCGGTTTAATGTATAATTGCTTAGGTCTGAATACACCCTCAGAAGCCGATGCCTGCTCAGCGGCTCCGGACCCATCTGAGGGAATAGTCTCTGAGGATCCAATACCTTGAGTTTCCAGCGGCCTGACCGACTCCACGTGGGAGTCAGTAGCGGGCGTCAGGTTCTGCGAAAGCGCCTCACTGAGTACCAGCGACTGGCTTAGGAGAAGCTTCGTCGTCTGTTTTGGACCTCGGTTGCCTGTCTTTTTCTTCTTCCTTGTGCTTTTTGTGAACTCCGGTAGTTGGATGGCTATCCAACGACATTGTATAATTAAATCTGCGCCCAAAATAGCTTAGTGCAAAATCATACTGACGCTTAATAGTGTGTTGGTTAAATCTAGCAAAAAAAAACGACAACCAGTAACGTTGTGATCAGGGCCTAGACAAGGAATACAGTAAGAATGAAAGTCCTTATGAGGTATTTGCTTCCCACAAGAAATACAATTATTAACTTTTTCTGACATCGGTCTGGAGCAAGAAAAAAGTTTCCCCAACGGGGTACTTAGCTTTTTTAATGAAGACTTCGGATCTGAAACTCGAACACGAAAATCTCAGGAGTCGGCCGACTGGCACTTGCGAACTGCTTCTGCTTCGGGCACCACACGGCAAGAAAGACTGAAGAAAATGGCGTCGGCTGCATCTTTTATACCCCTGACGACCTGACGTCAGGGAAGGGGCGACAGCAACCAACGCAGGACCCAAGACTTTGGAATTCAGGCCGACCGAGGGCAACCTGCCAGCAGGATTACCCAAATGTAATGACTGCAACAGTGAAACACGAAGAACACCATCTGTGAATATTCTAGTTGTTGCATACGCCAGGTCAGGTACATACAGAAGCGGGTATTGTATTCATTGATTGGTCTAATGAGGTGGTAAGTGCAACAGAATAATAACATCTTTCAAACCAGATGAAATACCTTTGCTTACAAGTTCTACAACATAGAAAGTTGTCCTTACTACAGGAGATGCATGATGATCAAAGGCCAAGTCTGGGCTACTCGCCCTCTGCCTTCAAACTGCATCCTGCTATTTGCATCCATCTCTTATTCTGAAAGATGGTACTGACTCAGAGTCTGCTGATCATAAAATTTTATGCTGCATCATCCCACATGTTTTCTGAACAGTGTACCCATTAACTACTATATTAACTGCTAACCGTACATCTGCGGTGGTGCAGCGGTAGCATTGTTGCCTCACAGCAAGAGGTTCTCACATTCGATTCTCGGCTGGAGTGCGGGGAGTGCCTTCTGTGTGGAGTCTGCATGTCCTCCATGCGGTTGGGTGGGCGTTTGAAAGACATGCGTAAGTTGAAGGTTGAACGAGCTGACACCTCGGCGTTCATGAAAATCTACTGCCAATCATTAGCGGACTGGAGTTCCACTGTGGTGACTCCTAACCGGGAAAAGCCAAAAGACAAACAAACAAGCAAACAAACATACCTATTAACTACTAACCAGATATCCTATAGCAGCACTGGAGATATCTCAAAAAAATCCATGAAAATTTGCATAAAGCAGAGGAACGGGAAAACCAAAACTATTTACAGAAGACTTAAATATGCCAAGGTTAGAGGTAGCATCTGTGTTCCCTGATAGAATAACATTGTTAATTAGGGAGACATATAAAGTGTCAGAGGCAAGAATTAAGGTGGGAAGTTTCTTCTTCAACAAGCTGTGTTTGAAAAGAGGAATGGGGAAAGGGTGGCCTCTTTATTCACAGATAGTATTCTTTGTACTTGATAAATCCATAAAAAGATGTTTCAGTGTTGTGAAACATTTTTGAGAGAGTTTCATGTTTCTTCAGGAAATAAAACAAATTAAGATAAAATAAATGCTATAGTAGTAAAATACATACTCATTGCATGAACTGGTTCAACAATACCCATATCTATGGGAAATGAAAAGATGCAGTAGTTAGGTGTATGAATTAAAAAGGAGTTAATTATGGTAGCTAAGGATATCTGGAAAGAGAAAAAAAAGTTGAGAAATTGAAAGCTTGTGATTATGGAAATGAATAGCCAAGGTGCAAGCGGTGAAAATATTACTATTCCTTTCAGTTTTATCTACAGATCAGACATATTTTTATTAATCAAGAGAGAAGTTAATAAAGAGTGAGATAAGCTGTTTGTCCCCACTGAAAAAGGTGGTTTAGGACTACTGGATCTGAAGGGATATTTTTCTGTACGGCTCATGTACATAACACAAGTGGAAGGCACAAATCAAAGTGGAAAGGTATGATGATGAAACGGACGGGCTAAGAAATAGAGAGAGAGTAGGATTTTGGATGCAGGCCCTTAAGGAGAACAACAGAGAACATCAACCGTACAGAATATTGCAGCAGAAAGCATAGTAAGGACTAAGCCAGGACAGGAATGGTGAAAGGCAGTTTTACTAAAAGAGATGACTGCAAGTAGACACAGAAAATAGCCAAGAGGGAGCTGGAATTTATTGGATAAAATTAGCAAACCAAGGTACTGGAAGCAAATAACTATGGAGGGAGGGGTAAAAGAGAGGGATAAGGCTATGTGGAAGCTTGGACTGCAATTAGACACTACCTTTCCTACCAGGGATTGATAAAAGTGTGCAGGCAATGAGAACAAGATAGGAGAGTGGTTGAAGTTTTAGATGAGTCTAGACCTGAAGCTGATGTTAGAAAATGGATAATTACTACAACACATAAACTATTCCACAACAAGCACAAGAATCATTCAGAAGAAAGAAAGAGAAGGCAATATACAGAGGAACAGTGTGTGTGTGTGTGTGTGTGGGGGGGGGCAGTGTGTGTGTGTGTGTGTGGGGGGGGGGGGTATCTGCATATGTAAAACCCAGAAAGTTTAGAATTTTACCATGGAAATATTTGCATAGGCTTTTTTATATCTTAAGCACACTTCAGGGGATTTTCTTTTCAGGTAGATAGCAATTGCTGGAGGCATGTTGGGAAAGACAGAAATAATTGGGAACATGTTTTTTTACAGATGTAACAAGCGGGCAGATTCTAGAAGTTCACTACAGAGTACTTTATCAGTAATGCCAGGGGGAGCAAATAACTTAAAAAAGTTATTCTTTTCAACTGGGACATAGGATCTGAAATGCGTAGACACAGTAAAGCCGTAGTAAGTGCAGTGCTACTGGCTACCAAAAAAGCAATTACTACAAAATGGAAATCAAAGTCTAAACCATACATAACTGAAGTATTCAGTATTGTGATAAAAATAAATTGCTGAATCTTTAGAAAAGGGAGAGAGCAGATTACATAGAAACAAATGGAAGTTGTGTGAACAATACATGCAAAATAATGGTCAGTAGGAGGAGGCAAAGTGACATTTATGGGAACTTGAGCAATGTAATGTTAGCATGCATGACAACTGTTGTACTGCATGAAACTAATGTAGAGAACATTATGTAGAATTCAGAAAACGAAATGTTTAGAATGCTTTGTTTTATTTTCTGTAACTGTACATGGACCCACTGCTACAATTGTGTGAAGGTGTTTTAAAAAACAATACACTTATTAATTTCAGTCTTTCTTAATACTCTTCCTGGCACATACATTGGCCAGATGGCACAACACATTACTTTCTAAAACATTAAGATCCCAAAAAACTATTACTTGTCTGGTATGCTGTTATTCTGACGGCTGTGTGCTGTACTAGTACTACTTCAGACATATGATACTGATAACAAGGTCGACTCAGTTATACTGTTAAGTTTTCCAGGCAACACGTTAATGGAAAAACATGAAGGGGGAAAAAGAAAACAGAATAGAATGGAGCAGCAGGCAAGACTATACACCAGTGCTCGACAGAGTAAGGAAGGTGTCTGCCTGAGTTGTTGTTGTTGTGGTGTCTTTTGGCTTATTCCGGTTAGGGGTTGCCACAGCGGAACTCCGGTCCGCTAATGTTTGGTAGTGGATTTTTACGTGCCGAGTTACCAGCCCTGACGCACAACCTTCAACGAAGGCACGCCCATTCACGTATGCCTCCTCACAGGAGACGCTCTAGCTGAGAATCGAATGGGACAAAAGGTGTCTCCCCTTGTACAGACTGAAAACAATGAATCATTATAGCAGTGCTTTGGGTAACAAATAGAACTTGGTGATTACATTTAAGGAAATGGTTTACGTCTATTTTACAGCAATGCAGGAGTATTTATAAAAAAGGTTATGCTTGAGCAGTTACCCGGGGCCAAATGATATGAAGTGTTTATAGTGCATGCAAATAATTCACTAAAAATATGATACTAAGGATAACTTTCAAAACCATGAGATAATTCACAAAATATGACTTCTCTCATTTAATAATGTACATAAAACAATGCAAATGACATTCTCCCAGCAAAAGACTACATATGTCAAGTATGCCAGAAGTAATGTGCATATGTAAATCATATGTGCCCATAAACAAATTAACAAAACAATACTTGGTGTTTTTTATATAACAAGAACTTACTTAAAATGGTTGATTTATATATAAGCTTCTTACAGAAAACAGCAAAGGTGAGTGGCCTTATAACAGGCACGATATAAAACACTAGACTGTGCTGGATGCTGCCATGGAAGAATGACAAGCCTATGCACAGAAAAATGATAGGCATAGTTTTTATTCAAACTAAAGGGGTGGCGAAAGCCACATAACTATGGGCTAGGCTTATAAATGCCCTTGGGCAGATAGCCTAGTATGAACCTATGAACAAGTGAACTTGCTCTGAAGTTAACAAGACTGAATAAATCTGAAATGTTTCCATGATTTACTGCATTTTATATATAATTTCTTAAACACACTGCCCAGCTGGGTTAACGTTTGTTTTCAGTGGAGGTGTGGGAGCACTGTATAGTCAAGTGACTTGTTCACATTACTGCAGTAGACAAATGGAGTCAAACTAACAACTACAGGTTGAAGCTTATTAGCAGCTCATATCTTTAAATCACTGAACTAGACTGCTGAAATGACCTAATTCCCAGCATACCAAAACATACGGTTGTTGTTGACTGGCTTTATGATAAAATACAAAATGACAGACAGAGCTGGAATGAAAAAGTGTTTTACTTACTTATTTTTAATTTTGTTTACCAGGGTAGAGTACTGATCAAAAATGACCAAAAAAAAAAAAAAAAAAAAACACATTTACAAGTAATTGTTGCAGCAGCAGCGTACAATGGAGTGGAAGAAAAACGTAACATTACACATATTGAGGCTAACGAATTCCATCTTACAACTACAGATACAGTAGACAAACACAGTGTAACAGGCCATGTAAAGGTGGACCTGCAGGATGACTAGATATTTGTACACAGGTGTGGTGGAACATAATAAAAGTAAATATGAAGGAGATACAGGAGAAGATGTAGGAAACCAGTGCGGGTGAAAAGGGAGAGGATAATTAGAGGAGAGGTGGATGGTGGAAAGCCAGTGCTTTGTTAATGACTCTCTGAAAGAAAGGTCAACCTGGGCCGAGTATGTGGAATTTCATGAAGTAGTTGAACACTGCTGAAAATGGCAGAAGGTTTTTACACGGCTAAATGTAATGCACACCAAATTACACCAACAGGTGTAGCTGGCTATGGAGCAGAGCTGTGCAGTCTGACAGAGCACTGTTGAGTACATGTCGGGGAAGGCTGAAATGTGAGAGAGAGACTGATGTATATAATGTTTGAGGATACATAAAAAAGTTAGTTTTCAAGGAAGATCCAACATTAGATAAAACTGTGAAAATGGCAATGTTGGAACCAGCTGCAAAAGAACCTCCTGAGCTGTAGCAGATGTAGTGGAGTGCACCATTAGCAAGATTGCTAGAAATCATAGGCCCAGAGTAGTCATGCTTGTGTTTTGGAAAAAATTCAGATGATGTTACCGATTGCTGCTTACAACAAAAAAAAAAAACACACTGCAATAAATGCCACAAAGTAGGGCACACCAACCAAATGATAACACAGCAAAGCAGCAAATACAACATGATTAATATAAACAAATAACAACAAGAAAGCGCAAATGAGGTAGCAAATATACACACTGTCACCGACATAGAAAACACCTCTGAGACAGAAGACGGGTGGAAATTAAGCCTATGCCAGGAGACACAATATTTGGAAAGATTAAGCCTGGGATTCATTAACACCTACCCCAAGTGTACACTGTTCTGAGTGAACAGACAGTACAAGCATAACTCACACTTTTTTCCCTCCAAATTTTAGTTTTCCTATTCATTTTCTTGTAGCCTTAAATATTAAGGGGATTCATAAAGGTTACCCACCAGGTGTAGACTACATGCACACTTAGTGTAATCTTTCTGTATGACTAGAAAGCTAAAAAAATGTGGTTGGGATGTTCTTGGATACAGATCATGTAAAGGTAGTGTAGGCATTAATGAATCTGGCCTTAAGTACGACTGAAAAGGACTTCAGGAGTAAGTGGGTCACCCAACTGGCATCGAAGACTGGGACTAAAAACAGAAATAGGTAATAGGCCAGCAGTATTGATTATTTGCACTACTCACTGTGAGAACTTGTCTCTACATATTCTACTGAAGAAATGTGAGGTACCAATGAAGATATACACTACTGAGAAGTTGGTCTTTAAAGGTAAAATCAAGGTGCCATTGACATACAACAGAAAAATGTAAAACTGGACATAAAACATGTTTAGCCAAGAATGGCCAATAATGACTTATAGATGATAGCCACAAAAATAAAACTGGACTGCTACTGCATTATTGTCTTACATGTGACTTCACAACATGGCAGCCATAAGGTCATCAATGGAAAGTTGACAAAGCTCTTGGGTAGTGTGGTTACCAAATAGTCCTACTTACAACTTCTTGGATAAGCTAAATTAGCAGGGCTTTGACCTAACAAAGATGAATAGGAACACCTGAGTGACACACACAGTTTACAAGACAGAGGTTGGTCAAAAGGAAGCCAAGTTATAAAATGTGATGCAACTGACATCATAATTATGGAGCAGGTAGATTACCACTGTAGCACTGACTAATGCTACAATGTAAACTCTAGGTGTGTTAATATGTATGAAAGCTCAACATGTTAAGAGTATCGGATTCAGTAAAGGATTTGGACCTGCAATTACATACAGTTTTCCTGGCCATTTTACTTGCAACTCTAGTCTGAAAGTCTTTAGCCATCACATCTACTCTGTGTGCTGAAGTACAAATGGCAACACTCTGTATTGGAAGCAGTGCTCACCCACAGAAAACTGAAGGAACCTATGTAGATCCCGCATGCTGAGGTACCAAAAGGTCTTCATCATGTCTACCAATACCATTCATTTACCCTGTGGTGGCAAAGGTATTTTATTTTTTATTTTACCTAAATGTTAATTGGGTAAACTCACGGGACAAATCACTCTTTTTCAGGGGTGATCCAGGAACACTGCCCGGTTAAGCAACTTGCTCAGATTCACACAATAAGCAAATGAAGGTGAAAAGAATTAAACCCTGTACCCTGGGCACAGGAAGCAGCTCATTAACAGTTCAGAGATTTATTGCTATGCATTAATTAACAGTTCAGAGATTTATTGCTATGCATTAACTTACATTATAAGGCATCACCCCTTGGACAGTCACCATCTGGAATTGAATGCACTGGCTGAAGTTACTAAGGTCCAGAATGAGATGAATTCAATTCACTTCCTTGTGGACCAGGAAAAAGTGTCAGTAGAACCTGTAACATTGCTCTGAATGAAAGTCAGCCCCTGTGGCCCCTTTCAACAGTAGATGGAGCCTGTTTCAAACTCTGCTGACATGGACTGGTCTCTCAGCAGGAACCTTTTATCTGGGAGGATATATGAGCTCCAAGATGTGATCAACCATGGCCATGTCCAGAATATACTTATTCTGGGATAATGGGTCTCCAAGCCTGGGTGAATATGAATTAAAATCCTCAAAATGTGATCCCAGACTGCAGTGAGAACTGCTGTGGTTGGGCCAGAAGAACTGCCTGTTTGGAGACTTAGCATTGCAAGAGGCAAGATCTCTTAAGTATAACAGCCTTCCTCAGAGAGTGAAGATGCTTCTTTTTCTTTGGTGCTGGCTATATCTTGTACAGGAAGAGGAGTGAGGTGATGAGGTGTCATAAAAGTCCTTCACTGAGGTTAAGACTTGTTTCTTCTATAAAATGTCAACACATCCAAACAGGTCTGGTTGAAGAGCACTTCCTCCTTAAACTGACTGTCCAGGATGTGATGCCCGGCTTTCCCATTAATGAAGGGCAGTCTAGGCCACAACATCCTGCACAGTCACACACTTGAGCCTACAAGCCCCTACCACAGTATCAGTACAGTCACAACTACAGTAAACTATTTGCAGGCCCAACTTAGAAATTATAGTAAGAATCTGAATGAAGTCCTCCTTGAACCCAAGATTACCAACATCTGCAAGTTTTTCAAGCATACATCCAAACAGAAAGGACAGTACTTTTGACAGGTGAGATAAATAGTTAAGGGTTTAAGCACCAAATGGCAGAGGAGGACACTGCACTGCCACACCTATTCAGAAGTTTAAACTCTCTGTCTTGTGAAAGGGTATCAAAATGCTGTAGTTACTGGGACCTGTGCTGTTCCATGAAGATCATAAAGCAGCTGAATCAAGGATGCATGATATGAGGCTTACTCCACTCAAAAAGGAGTTTGTACAAAATGAATGCTCACTTTATCTGGTGCTACAGTAACAGACTCAGGGTGTTTTCAAGCTGCCAAAATGGCATCCTTTATTACTTGTACCACTGGCAGGATGACACAGGGCACCTCCTGTTTTTTTTCCCCCACAGCCACTCATTTTGATGTTTCTATGGGGAAAGAGAAGCAGCCCATTGCCAGTTCATACTGGACCTCATAAGCCGCAAGGTCTCATCAAATGGAGGGTAATCTGGGGAGAAATATAAAGAAGGAGGATTCATTGTTCTTGTCCTTTTCTGAAATAATGGCCTTCAGAGCCTTAGAGATGGGAAGTACTTTATCCTCATTAGTTTTAAAAACAAGTGAACTAGTGACTGTCACATACCAAGTGATGAGTGACAGGGAACCTGCATGGAAGGAACAGAGGCTTACAGTGTGAATGATATTAGTATCAAGACATATTCTCTAAGGGTGTGATAGCACATCTGATGTTCATGTTCCCACCATACATAGAGTATCTGATATTCAGACCTTGTGTCACCTGTCTTGTTAAAGAATGATCAAATGGCTGCCCTCCCACAACCTGAGTCAACAGACTGTATTTGGCCTTCAGGAGACACCTAAGTCTCCAGTACCTCTGACCCATAGGTAGGTAACTCCACAGGCAACTTTCCAAGATCAGGACAATTGACCTGGAGCTCCAGCCAAAAAAACAGGAGCTGGTCGATGCCTACACTACACAGCATACCAAATAATGGAGGTAGCCAGGAGTGTGCTTCCTTTCAATTTCTAGTTATCCCAAACAAAACTTCTGTTATAGGCTCAAATCTTTGCTAGTTCAGAACAAGGTCAGCACCTGGGGATCTGAAAGATGATACCAGAAATTAAGGGATACTGGAAGTGCATAGCTTCCACTGCACTTGCTCATTGTCACTTGGTCTAAATAGCAAGTGACCTACTTCCCAATAACCTGGGCCGACATTAACCAACTTGTAGTTAATCACATAGCCCTCCCACAGCCATAAATTTAACCCTAAAACTACTACATGGTCTCTAACCTGAATCCTTGCTCATTAACCCTAAAATTCTCTCTGTCTCTCAGTCACTAAATCTAAATTCCCTGATTACTCCTTAACCCTTAAGCTCTCCTCTCACTCCCTAAACTTAAATTTCTCTCCGGGTCCCTAAACCTAAATTCCCCAGTTACTCCCTTACTCAAACCCACCCCACTCTCTAAAACTAAATTTCCCAGTCACTCCCCGTAAACTTCTCTTCCCCTCCCTAAACATGTATTTTCTTCCCAGTCCCTAAACCTAAGTTCTCCTCCTGATCACTGCCTAAACTTAAAAATCTAAACTCCCACTCCCTTCTACTCCCCACCATGGCTGACACACTTACCTTTATGGAAATCAGATATGTGTTTGAGCTGCCACACCTTACTGGAACATGTATTTGAGACTGAATGAAAGTGGCAGCCTGTGTGACCTGTAACACGCTCGAGTACCTAAATGCAAAACTGCAGTCTGCAAATAGCTGGGACTTGAGCAACTGTGGTAGATCCTAGAAACTGACTTACCGTCAGGAGGGCTAGGCTTTGGCCTACCCTCTGAGCTTCAGTCCTTGTGAAGCTGCTTCAGCTGAGGCTTGGCACTGCAGTATGAACCCTCCCATTAGTCACTACTCAAGGAGCTTGCAAACAATGCCATCTTACTGGCAGTAAATAGGCCATAAGCTTCTCTATCTCCAGTGACTGCAGGTGGCAAAGTTAAACAATGTTAAATATGGCACTTCATTTCCTCACTTCTTTTCTTTCCCAAAATTCTAATGATAGTGCTGCAGCAGTACTTGACTAGTAATTTGCTGGGACACAGTGCAAATCTGTATACAGGCAATGAATGCTGGAACGTTTCACAGATTAAGTTCAGGAACACAAATAAAACTGTGTAAGCAGCACAAAAAATGGTGAGATCAGAAGTTAGGCACTCTTTAGTCAGTGTGCGACATCATGACATGTGCCAGTGCTGAATGCACATGCCCTGGAGCATGGAATTTTCTCAGAAAAATATTCCAAATGATAATTGATGAAGAGGGTAAACACAACTATATGACCCATCAAAAAAAAACAGCCTCCAATGTTAAATTTCTCATTTTCTGTATACCAGATACCATAGTGTGTACCATCTCAGATTTCTACTTTTAAGGTCTGTCTACAGTACACAGTGCTTCCAAGAGTTTCTGAAAAAATAAGAATATAAGGGAAAATACATAATTCTACTCCAGGAACCACATCAAGATGATGAGAGAGGTTGACTTATAGTACTGGTTATTGTATTTAGTTGGCATCTACAATCCCACAATGCAGAATACGTGCAAAACATGCAAAGAATTTGAAAGCTGAAATAAATAATACAAAGCACTGAAAATTTATTTGAAAGTGCTGCCATCCTTAAAAAGGACTGTAAACCTCTGGAGTCTACAAGTATTGGAGTACATGTTCTATGTCTACAAATATTGTAGTACATGCCCTACGGCATTGTAAGTTGTGCTCACCTGTGTGGCAGTGTTTGTGCTCTAATGATAATGTTCATGACATTGGAGTACATGTTCTATGGGGTTATAGGTTGTGCTTACCTGTGAGACAGTGTCTCTGCTCTAATGATAATGTTCTTAACTGCACAGAAGAAATCCTTTTGTGCTAACCCTCCCCCAAATCCAAAAAAGGATAATATTTTAGAAATGTGCCAACACCTAAACTTAGCAAAAAAGTAACATTTCAATGATACTTTTACCCCAAAATGTACCTAGAAATGAACAGTTCAGTGTTGCTTTTACCCCTAAACTTACCCAGAAAGGATCACGTTTCAGTGGTCCCATCATTGCCAGGAAAAGTGGCTGCTGCAGAAGTGCAAAGAGTGCACTGACGAGAGACTGCATGCCTGTCAAGCTGCCAAACTGCGTGGAAGGGTATCTAAAACAAAATCAAAGAGTACACACAAATTACTAGCTGAACAGTGCATTCCTTGTTCATGTTCATTATAAACACAAAGCTGGATTTCCTTCCTCCATTACCAGAATGACATACCAACTGTAACAGAGGCTAGGGCTACGATTTATGTATCATGTGCAAATAGTGGTAGCTATCCAACTGATGTATGCCTTGCTTATTCAGTGTACACAACAGCATATTGAAATGCTGGCAATAACACCGAAAGTGTGATGAGACCTTGGGACACAGGTGGACAGTAGTCTCTCCTTTGATAATCACATCGGCACAATAGTCAGGAAATCTTTCTACGTGGCACACCTCATCACAAAAGGTTTCTCATCCAGGAAAAATAGGTAATTGTTCTCCTCTACTCATCACTCATTAGACCCATTATAGAGTACAAGACCCCTTTTGGTATGTACCTCACAAGACATCTACAACAACTGGAAAGGCCACAGAAATACCTCACAAAGAGGATTACCGGCCTCAAATAGATGCCCTACACAGACCGTCTCAAAAAACTCCAGCTTTACTCTTGTCACATATTGCCTACTCAGAGGCGATCTCTGCCTAACATACAAAGCTATGTCAAACCCAGAGCTGCTGGACATGCTCCACTTAAAGAAATCCCAATCCCTCCGAGCTACACACTGTAGGGACATAAACCTTGTCACCACAACAAACAGAATATGCCGGAGGGATAGATTCCTGTCCCAGAGACTTCCCATACTCTGGACAAACTACCTATCTATATCAAACAAAGCTCCTCATTAGCACTCTTCAACAAAAATCTTGATGATTGGATGAGAGATAGGAAATTCACCCCAGGGATCACTTCTGCGGCTCTGCTTGACAGGGGCACAGGAAAATAATTTTCTTGGGTGGCAAAAGCCAGGGTACCGTTTGGCAAGGCTTATATAGGCCCTAGGGCCAATAGCCTAGTACCTGCCTATGAACCTAGAGACAGGCACCTTTGATTTCAATAAACTGAAATGTCAGAAAAGTATTTTCAGTATCTGGTAATCTGAAAGGTGACTTAGAATGTTACAGCTGCTGGATTTTTAGACTGGGTGTTTCAAACTTTGCATGGTCCCCCCCTGACCTTTGCATAGGGTATGACAGTAAGTGACATTCTGGCCAACGTGAAATGCAAAATTATGTATGCTTGTACCTGGTATTCTACTGGTGCAAAGCATCATGGGAAGAGTACTCAAATCATTAGATGTAATGGGATCCTATCTCGCCTACATTCATAACTGATGGGTTCGGAGCCGATCCGTCGGCTCCGACTCGGCCACTATACACTAGAACAAAGTCTCTCATTGGCTGGGCTACCCCTTATCCCATAATGCACCACGCCTGCTTCTCCAGATCTCGTTTGCCGCTTTTCAAGCCAGACGTGGTCTCGACTTGGCTGGAGCTAAGTGTTTTTTTCTTGACCTTTTGGTCTTTTTGGACTAGGGTTTCTGTCAGAATTTAAACAGCTTTGTGAGCGTTTGTGGTCAGTTTGGTGTAAAATTAAATTTTATTCTTTTTCGCGCTACTAGTGTACTGGGCAAGGCCCATTTAAGTTAGAGGGCCTTTGCCCTTATTGTATGTTTATCTAATTTTTCTTGTTGTGTGACTGAAATAGTTTTCGGGCTAAGCCCGTTTAAGTTAGAGGGCTTTTGCCCACGTAGTTCCTTTCTCTGTGTTTTTGACCTGTTGTGTCGGGCTAAGCCCGTTTAAGTTAGAGGGTTTTAGCCCATACATTAGTTACTGCTTTTTTCTAGCTATCAGTTACCTGTTTTTTCTACTGAAAATGTCTAAGGAGCAAAAATCAGGGTTCAAAAAGTGTGCTAAATGTAGTTATAAAATGTCTATTACAGACAGCCATGCTGTCTGCGTGTACTGTTTAGGGCCTAAACATTTACAGGATACTTGCAGTGTGTGTCACGCTTTTTCCTCCAGAGTTCTCCAGGAGAGAAAAAACAAGCTGATACTTAGAGGTCTGATTAAGCCTTCATTTGAGGAAGCTTTGGCTTCATCTCCAGCTTCTAAAAAGAAGAGATCGTCGGCTCCGACCAGTCCGTTGGGCCCGACACCCAAGAAGCATAGATCGTCGGCTCCGACCAGTCCGTCGGACCCGACAGCTAAGAAACAAGGGTCGACTTCTTCTTCCTCGGCTCCAATGGCTTCGGAGCCAATGGCTGAAGGGTCTGCCTCGGTGCTTCTTCCCTCGGCTCCATTGGTGTCGGAGCCGCAGGTTAGTGCATCGAGAGGTCAATCACCTACTTCGGCTCTTTTGGTCTCGGAGCCGTTGGAGGTGTGCAGCTCAGACTCTTCCCCTCAGCTCCGGAGCCTCCTTCGGCGCTGACACTGTTGCAAATGGTCCCGGTCTCGGGTCTGATAGTGCTGGAACCCTTTCAGAGCCAATCCCCTGCTTTATCGGAGCCGAGGCAGAAGTCTTCTCGGCCCCAATCTGTTTCCTCCAAATCCTCTAGGTTGTCGGATTCGGATTTGGATAGGGTTATCCAGAGGCTGTTCCAGTCCCCAGTTTTTACTAAAATGATCTCGGCTCCAGCCCACGCGGCTTCGGAGCCGATTCCACATCCCATGCATCTGATTCCTCCTCTGACCCCGTTGGAGTCGGTGCAAGTAGAACACAGCAGAATCGTCCAGTCGGAGCAGGGACCCCCTCGGAGTTTCTCTGCTCCGACCTTCATTCCTACCCTGTCCTCGGTGTCAGGGTTTGGTACCAGGTCTTCCTCGGCGGAGGCCGAGGGCAACACTGTGGAGCTCGCCTCTTCAATGCCAAGTCTTCCCCTCGGAGCATCGGCCGTAGGTATTCCCGGTACCGCCGTGGTCTCTCAGCAAGTGCCCTCTGCAGAGTCTGGAGGTCCTGCTTTTGAGGCCATGAGGAGTGCGCTGGCCATGACCTTGCCGGTTCAGCAGGTTTCTACCTCACCGTCCCAAATTTTGGGTACTGGTGCCTCTGGAGACATTCTTTCCCACGACAGTGGGGCCCCAGGGCCTGAGGATACCCCCTTGGAGGGTTCCCTTCTTCCGAGGGGGTCCTTCTGAATCTGCTTCGGATGAACCCCCAAGGAAGAAACTGTGTAAGAGGTAGCACGTTGATTCCCAAGATGAATCCGTCACTTCAGATACTGACCTCGATGATGCGGAGGGGTCCCCTAAATCATCCTCGGATGACGTCTCCTTCTCGGATATCCTTGAGATCTTGAGACAGAGAGGTGATTGGCAATCCAAAGTCCCTACCGCTGAGGAGTCAGTTTTCCTCAAGGCCTTCGGGGCCCAACCCTCCTCCTCCTGGGTGTCTCCACCCTTCGACGAGTTATTGGCTCTAATCTCTCGGAGGGTGTGGGAACATCCTGATATGGTGGAACCGGTACCTGCCAGGCCCAATAAGTTTCTTTCAGCCCCTCCCCAGAAGGAATTCCTCACTAAGGGTGTTGCAGTTGATGCTATGGTGGTGGCATCTGCCACTCAGCAGGACGTGGCAGAGGCGTCAACGTCTATTCATCCTCCTAATAAGGATTCTAGGAGCATGGATAGGTACGGGAAGCATACCCTTTCTTCAGCGACCTTTACTCTGCGGTCACTGAACTATCTCTATCATTTTACAAGGCTCCAAAGGGACCTCCTCAAGGAGTTAGGAGAGTCCCTTGCTGGTAACCTTCCTGAGGTGTTAGCACAGACCGTAGGCGCCCAGATGACTACCCTATCTTCTATTGTCAACTCGTCCATGAGGCTCATTTCCTATGCAGCCGAAGGGGCGAGTAGAGCAGCGGGCACAGGAGTGGCTCTTAGGAGACAACCCTGGTTACGCTTGTGTCCATTCGCGGAGGCCTTTAAGTCTTCCTTCGCTGATGCCCCCTTTGATGGGTCTTCTTTGTTTGCACCCAAGGTGAAGGACACACTTACTTGGTGCGAGCAGGAGGGCAAGACCTTGACTGCCGTTGGGGCCCATTTTTCCGCTCCCTCTAGACCTTATCCCAAGGCCCAGAGAGGAGGGAAAATGTGGTTCAGGAAATCCCAAAAGTTCTTCTCTACTCCACCGAGTGATCCCCCCTCCAGAGGCAGGGGGGGGATTCAGGAAGACGCCACCCTAGAGGTGGCAGAGGCCCCCGTAACTCTGGAGACCGCGACTCCTTTCGTGATTCCTCCTACCCTCAACATCCCTAGGATGTTGCCCGGCTGTGCTTCTCCGGAGCCGGTCGGGGGTCATTTTGAGAAACACCCACAGGCTTGGGAATCGATAACCAAGGATCAGTGGGTGCTTCGCATTGTAACCGGAGGCTACCTCATCCCCTTTTTCAAGCCCCCTCCTCCTACAAGGAGAATCCTGGACGTGCCACCCAGTCAATGGGATCTGGCAGCCGTAGAAGTTTCAAAGCTGCTAAGCAAAGGGGTCATCCAGCCCGTCCCCGCCGACCAGATCGGATCAGGAACTTACTCAAGATTATTTTTGGTGCCAAAAAAGACAGGGGACGTAAGGCCCATTTTGGACCTAAGCTCTTTAAATCATTTTGTGAAGAAGTCCAAGTTCCGGATGGTCACCCTTCAGTCCATTCTCCCGTTATTGGAGAAAGATGTCTGGATGTGCTCCATAGACCTCAAGGACACTTACTATCACATTTTGATACGTCAAGAGTCCAGGGGTCATTTACGCTTCCACCTAGGAACCAGTCATTTCCAGTTTCGTGCACTGCCCTTTGGTCTCACCACAGCCCCCAGGGTGTTTACCAAGTGTCTGGCAGTGGTGACAGCTCACTTGAGAAGTCTAGGATTCCAAGTGTTTCCCTATTTCGACGACTGGCTCCTCACTGCCACCTCCAAGCATCTACTTATTCGAGCGCTGAGGGCCACAGTAACCTTGGGTCTCTCGCTAGGAATCACTTTCAATTGGAAAAAATCTGTGCTGCGGCCATCTCAGCGTATCACCTTTATAGGCACAGAGTTAGACACAAAAAGGATGCGGGCATTTTTGCCATCAGAGAGAATTCAGGTTCTGCAGTCACAAGTTCTAAATTTGTTACCCAAATCTCGTGTTCCTGCCAGACAGATTCTTCAGTTATTGGGCTCGATGGCTGCAACTATCCTCCTAGTACCATTAGCCAGGCTGCACATGCGGGTGCTGCAATGGCTATTATCGGTTCAATGGTCATACCAAGAACTTCCTCTGAACCACCTAGTTCTGATTACGGACAGTTGTCGTCGGGACCTCCATTGGTGGCTATGTCGGTCCAACCTGGACCGGGGGCGTCCTTTCGCCCTTCAGCCCCCTGTTGCCACAGTGACCATGGACGCCTCCCAGATAGGGTGGGGGGGTCATTATCTGGACAGATCTGTCCAAGGCACTTGGCAGGATTGCGAGGCGCGCCTTCACATCAATATCCTGGAAATGAGAGCGGTGCTTCTGGTTTTACAGGCACTTCATCATGCTCTCCCCCAAGGTACTATTGCGATTCTATCCGACAACATGTCGGTAGTTTGGCACATAAACAAGCAGGGCGGAACCAGGCCCTATCCCCTCTGCAGGGAGGCCATGAGAGTATGGCGCTGGGCCATAGCCTCTCGATGTTTCTTAGTAGCCACGCACATTCCGGGAAAAGCCAATGTGATTGCAGACAGGCTCAGCAGGACTCTCCTGTTGCCCCACGAGTGGTCCCTCAACAACAGAGTGGCTGCGCAGATCTTCGCCAAATGGGGTCTCCCTTGTTGCGACTTGTTCGCCAGCCCCAACAATGCGAAGTGCAGAGAGTTCTTCACTCTGACACCCTCTCAGGGCCAGTCTCCCAGGGACGCTCTAGCCCACAATTGGCCCCCGGGTCTGCTTTATGCCTTCCCCCCGATTCCCCTTCTCCCGAGGGTGATTCAGAAGGCTCTTCATGTCGGGTGCCACATGATTTTGGTCGCCCCACATTGGCCCCATCAGGTTTGGTTCCCATTCCTTCAGAAGTATGCAGTACAGGGCCCCTGGATTCTGGACCCAGTGCCGGATCTGTTGTCCAATCAGTCGGGACACTCTCATCCGTCCCTCCGGTCGTTGCGACTGGCTGCTTGGTTACTCCACTTCCATCCTTAGTTAGAGATCTTTCTCTTTCTTCGGAAGTGATGCACATCTTGTCTTCTTCCCACAAGCCGTCTACCGTTAAGCTGTATTCCAGCAAATGGAAAAGGTTTGTTTGTTGGGCCCAGCAGCGAGGCATTGATCCTCTTATGGCCCCAGTTCCGCAGGTCTTGGAATTTCTAGCTTCATTGTTTCATTCATGCTCTTCAGTCTCCACACTTAAAGTTCAACTGGCGGCTATATCTAATTTTCATGTTGGTACAGAGCCTTCTTTAATGGCTAACAGACTTTGCAAGTCCTTTCTTAAGGGAGCCTGGCTCCTCAGGCCTCCTATGGCTCATCCTGTGCCCCCTTGGGACTTGAATTTGGTTCTGGCCTCTTTAACTGCCCACCCCTTTGAGCCAGCAGCCACTTGTGATATAAAATTCCTGTAGTGGAAAACTGCCTTTCTAGTGGCAATAACTTCTGCTAAGCGTGTTTTGGAGCTTCAGGCTCTCTGTTCTTCTCCTCCTTATTTGATTTTTCACAAAGACAGAGTTTCCCTTAGATTGAATCCATCCTTTTTGCCTAAGGTAGCATCCCCTCTATGCATTCAGCAATCATTGGAGCTCCCAGTTTTCTTTCCAAATTTCTCTAATAGAGCAGAATATACCTTCCACCAGTTGGATGTTCACAGGCAACTGCGTTTTTACTTAGATAGGACCACTCAGACATGAAAATCTGATCAACTGTTTGTGTCCTTTGCGGAGAATAGGTTAGGTCTACCAGTTGCCAAAACCACCATTGCCAAATGGATTAAGGATTGCATCTCTTTCATTTATTCCCAGTCAGGCAGAGAGTTGCCTTTCCCACTCAGAGCTCATTCTACCAGGGCTATGGCCACCTCTGTAGCTTTTCACTCCAAAGTTTCAATAGATGATATTTGTGCGGCTGCTACTTTGTCTTCTCCGCACACCTTCATTTCCCATTACAAGGTTGATGTGGCTTCCCGAGGCAGAGCTTCATTTGGTTCCGCAGTTCTCAGGAGTGTGTTCCAGTGAGCCACCCGGGGTTTTTAGGTGCTAGGGACGCTGTCCCATCAGTCATGAATGTAGGCGAGATAGGATCCCATTACATCTTTTAGTTATGTACTTACCATAACTTTGGATGTATGGGATCCATCTCGCTTACATTCATACATACCCACCCTCCTTCCCCCTACCTTTTGGATTTGGAGGAAATATTGATCTTGCTAAGCTCTCCTCTGGAAGGGCTCTGGTTGGTTACAGTTATTGGTATGTGTTCTGTACCTGTATGTATGTATGTATGTATGAAAGTGAACAAACAAGATCTGGGGAAGCAGGCGTGGTGCATTATGGGATAAGGGGTAGCCCAGCCAATGAGAGACTTTGTTCTAGTGTATAGTGGCTGAGTCGGAGCCGACGGATCGGCTCCGAACCCATCAGTTATGAATGTAGGCGAGATGGATCCCATACATCCAAAGTTATGGTAAGTACATAACTAAAAGTTCAGACTGTAAACAACTCTAGTGGTTATTGATATGGCACATCATAGCACAGTACGTGTAGTTTAGAATTCCAGGAAAATAAAAAAAATATATATTGGTTCTTGCACTATATTTTTAAATAAAGAACAGAATTACAGCATTTGTGAGCTCTAGAATCAGTAACTTAGCTAGAAAAACCTCAAAGATGGCATCATGCAGAGGTAAGATTTGCTCCTTCAGACTGTAGAAAACAGAGGGATTAAGGTCTGCTACTTGGATCACCTGAGCTTGTATCACAGCTGCTCAAGCATGTAAGCTTTAGTCTTCAGCTGTCATCTTTCAGTGAAAACATACCATTAGTGAGATGTTGTTTCTCTCATGTGCTTCATGTGTGGTCCAAACTTGTAGCCTCCCTGAGAAACAGGAAGATAGGTCTCACACCACCTGTCAGTGATTTCTATTTCTCTGAGGTGTGATCTTGGGCTGAAAATAATAATGTAAGGAGGGATGGAGGTGAGTGGGTGGTACCCACCACATGGATATATTTAGTAGTTGCCCGTCCCAGTAGAAGAACAATCTTTTAATAATGGCTAACTGGCACATTTTAGGCATGAGCTCGTGTACCAGTAACCAGAGATTGTCAATACATCAACTTGTACAATATGAGCTACTTTTGCGACTAAAGTTTGGGTGAATCAAGGCAACGTCACAGAACTGGTACAAGATAAGGAGTGTTTCTGGCTTGCGTAGCTGATCCCAGTTTTAACATGTATACCAACTTTCCTAGGTCTTCATAAATATCAAAGTGGACCTCTGTCTCATTTTTCTTTTTAAATAAATGTTTTGTGCTACTGAGCCATGCGTATCCCAATCAACGAATCTTCTTCATATCCTTTTCTCCTTTGATTATGCTTTCTCAGGGGTTTGACCACTGCTAAACATATTTAATGCATGGGTGATTTGGCATGCATATAATAAGACTAGTATCACTTATATTTGGTATGCTACTTCAGTATATGTATTACCACTAACTTTCCAACCACTGAATAGGCAGGGTTTGCAAACTTCTCCAGCTTGGAAACAGGAACACTATGCTTGTTCCTGTCACTTCCACTCTAGCCAACATATGGAGTTTCTGTGTAAAAGGCATTGTGATCTTACTGTTCGCTACATTTTCACTTTAAGCTTTCCATACTTTTAGTCTGCACACATATCTATACAATAAACATTAGCTTGTGATTTTAAACAGATGCGAATTAAGATTTTTTTTTAAGTTATTTAATACTCACACTGCAGCATAAATGCCTCCAACTGCTGAGTGTATGAATCCTCTTACAATGGTATGCAAAATGAATGTTAGGATCTGAAAAGACATAAAGAAAGACAAATGCAGCAATTACATTTGACTGATTCATTCTAACACTGCATATGAAACACTAACAACCTAAAGCCTAGTGTACTTTGCTACAGTGTGGTTTAGGGATGGCACATGGGAGTATGCGTGGGCTCTGGAACAGACACAGGCTATGTACATACCTGACAGACATGGCTTTAGAGGATGGATACAGCATGTGTGTAACAGTGCACACGTGCAACAGTAGTGGCAAGTATTCTGAGAGAGACTATTGGGAATGGACCCCCCCCCCCCAGGTTGCACAGTCTTGGAATCAGTGTATTTAGAGATGTGAGGTTGTTGAGGGCAAGATAAAATACTTGTATAGTGTTCAGCTGTGAAAGCTGATGCAGTTTTTCGACAACGTTATTTAATCATTTATTATTTTAATTTTTCCAGTGCAAAAGTAGTAATGTGATTTAACAATGTACCACGAATCTTATTTTTTTAATGAAATGTATTGCATTATGGAACATATGAAAAATCCTGGCTTCGCCTACCATAGATTCTTATGCAAAGGTCCAAAAGTTCTACATCAACTTCCAGACATTGTGCCACTTCCTAGCTACCATATGAGCTGGTTTACCTTTGAATTGTTGGTTGCCATGTGTCCGACGTGCGTAACGCCGAAAGTATGGCTGCAAAATACAACAGTGCCGATTCACCATGTGTTTGAATGGCAAATAACGAATGCTTTTTTTTTGCCATTCAAACACATGGATCAAATGTTGGAAATGGCTTTCCAGCAAACCATTTTCATCATATGATCCTTCGAAGTTCTCCGTATTTTGGTAATACGGGTCGCACAACAACACGATCGCACATATCATTGTGTGACAAAACAAAGGTAAACCTATGAGCCACATGGGCATGATACAATGATCCCACTTCATGTGACTAAACTTTGCATAATGACAGGCTGAGCACACACTAGTGACACTAACCATTCTTTGGGGTTCTAATACTATGCTTGTTCATCTGTAGCACCCCCCCTCCCCCCACACAAGCAACAGGGCACCTCTTTAGCTGCTTAGTCTTGTGCCTTGCATCTAGCCCTCTGGTAACCTAGATCTGTTACATAATTGGGGTTATCATTGTTACATATATTCTGTCACTGTAGTCATTTGCAAGCTTGTGGATTACCTTTCTGAGATTTCAATTGGACATGGTGTTGCCATCTTTATAGTGCCAAATCTAAAACTGCATCTTTTGAGAGAATACTCATGCTACATATCCACTAGAGGGCAATACAAGTCAAAACTTGGATAAACAGTCTTTTCCGTTTACTTATATGAGAGATTGACTTGTGACTAGTTTTAGATAGCAACTTTAAGCACTGCCACAGTAAACATGAACATTGAGGCATGCTCCTTTCGAGCTTAGGATGACTTGATTACATGTAAAAGACTCGCCTGAGATACCCTTGCTGTAGTACATTTTATTATCTGAGTTGCTACTGAAGAAATTTGCTATGTGCAATGCAAGACTTCAGATTCCAAAGAAAAAGACATGCCAATAACTGATGTAAAGTGTTGCAAAGAAATATGTGTGTGGTGGTGGTGGTGGTGGTGGTGGCAGTATAGTGCCTAGGAAGGGGAAGTTGTCAAAAAGTGGAAAAAACAGACATGCTGTGAGTAAGTCTACACAAACATGCTTACTTTTAGAGTACTGAAGAAAATCAGCAGCCTGAAAAATAATGTGTTCTGCTGGCTTTTTGTAGTACTTTGTTTTTAAGCAAATCACAGAAAAAAATGTGAGACTTTTACAAATTTTATTTTAGGACAGACTGTAGAGTGATGACAAACACCATAAAAAGGAGAGCAGACACATACAGGGAAATACACTGCATTGCATTTCTCAGCATTGTTTACAGTTTCTTAGCAATTAGCACTTAAGAATTACAAACTGTGCCTTTCTGGAACCACTGTCAGCATTCACTAACAACACACTTGATCAGTTCTCACCGAAGATGTTTAAAGAAGCTTACCAAACACAAAACCTTAAATCAACTTCTACTAGTTTTGTAACTATGTCACAATCTTTCAACACTTATTTTCTAGGCCAGCGTACTGGAGAAGGGAAAGGGACAAACTGCACTTCAATGCTGCCAGCACCCTGAGTCTAACAAGTGTTCCAAGTTAACAGAAGGTCAGCTAGGGGCAAGAAATCAAGTAAACAGTAGCTGCTCTCCTCTCTGTGAGGTATCTGAAACTAGATGCTTCAGTGTCTGCCTGCTAGTGCGGAGCAAAAGGGTAAGGCAGACGATTTTCTTAACAATTCTGTACGACGAAAAAAAATTCAGAGTCACAAACAAAGGAACAAGATGTAGTGGATCCACCATGATAAACTGTATCTTGTTTAAACAAGTGATTAACTCACTGAACAACTCAACCCTTAAAAATGTCTCATCTCCACCTGACATTACAAACATCGTAAAACAGACATTTTCTATAGGGGACAAACCCTTGTGCAGCAATCATATGGATGACTGTCCCTGTGTTAACATTCTTGGACTCTGTCAAATACTAAGACAAACTGTGGGCATCCTGTGATGTAATCACAGCATGTTTGTGCACCTAGGGAGTTGGGACATTAAACACGTCAGCTGCAGAGTGATCAACAACTTTTTGTCTGGAGGGGGGACCCAATCAATAATGCTATTAGGTTAAACAGGCATGCAGATCTCTTTTAACTCCTAGATTATATGCAGCACACACTATCATGGAACAGGGTTGGGAGAGAGCATTGTTTTTCACTGAGATGAGGGCAACTCAATCACACTCTTAACAGATGGAACTTTCATTTCATATGAACACACGTAATTTGACAAGATCTCTAAAGGATGCCTGCAATACTGTGTAGAAGTCATCTCAAAATGTGGGCAAACAAATGTCTGTTTCATGTTCTGCTCCTTCCATGCAGCCTGTCTTTGATTCATGTACTTAATAATCCCATCCTGCAATTCCCTGTAACTCACATATCTTCATTACGATATCCTCCCCATTTCCTTCTATTCTGTTTGTTTTGCCTCTGTTACTAGCTGTCCCTTCTCTTGGAAACGTTTCCAACAATCCTTCAGTGCTCTTGTCCTCCTTGTCTAGTGTCTAGCACTCAAACATTTCTCCTGTCACACATTTTTTTTTACCAGAGTTCTAACATACTGCTTTCATTATTTCATATTCCACGTGAACCTGTAAATAAATAAATAAATAAATGTCAGTGAAATTAAAGTTGTTGCATTTCATGCACGGCAAAGCCCTGCACTCCAGTCAAATCTAAGGTCACTGTACCTCAAAGTAAAAGGACATTTCACATTTCAGTGAATCCCTCTCTAAATGCATTTCCACACTTAAGACTGTTCTCTTTGCTTCTCTTTACCTCTAGCCTTGTACTGGAGCTGCTATAAGATTCAGCCACACTGCAACTCTTTCAACAGTTGGTTTCCTGCTTGGAATCATCATCTTTCCCACTCTTCTCACTTCAATGTACAACCTACACATTTCTCATTACATCTCATACCTACAGATAATCACTTACTGTCCTGCACTGCTCTTCTCTTGCTGTCTGCTGTTGTACACCATTGTGCTGCTGCCCTATCTACCCAACCTTCAGTACTTGTTTACACTATCTACACTCTACCCATAAGGCTATTACTTCTCCCTCCCCCCTTTTACCCTTCCTACAACACACATAGGATATCTATTTACCCCTTTTACCCTTCCTACAACATGCAGAGGATATCTACTTATCCCTTTTACCCTTACTAGAACACACAGAGGATATCTACTTACCCTTTTACCCTTCCCACAACACACGGAGGATATCTACTTGCCCCTTTTACCCTTTCTACAACACATGGATGACATCTACTTACCCTTTTACCCTTCCTACAACACACAGAGGATATTTACTTACTGTTTTACCCTTCCTACAACACACAGAGGATATCTACTTACCCTGCTTCCTTCCTACAACACCTAAGGCTATCTACTTACCCCTTTTACTTTTCCTACAACACATGGAGGATATCTACTTACCCATTTTACCTACCCTTTCTACAACACACGGAGGATATCTACTTACCCCTTTTACACTTCCTACAACATATGAAGGATGTCTACTTACCCCTGTTGCCCTTCCTACAACACAGGGATATCTACTTACCCATTTTACCCTTTCTATAACACACATATCTACTTACCCATTTTACCCTTTCTATAACACATGAATGAGTGCCTCCCTGTTTGTTGATGTACCACATGACTGTGGTGTTGTCTGTCCTTATCAACAGCTGGCCTCTTTGAGAAATGGTCTGAACCTTTGGATAGCCAGTTTTACAGCCAGCATTTCTTTTTAGGTTGATGTGCAGGTGAAGTTGATCCTGAGTCCACAATCCTTGCACGCATTTGTCCAGCATGTGTGCCCCCATCCTAGGTCTGAAGCATCTGTTGTAATGCTCTGGCTTGCTTGACATCTGTGAAAGGGAAGGCCTGGGTTGGACCGGCATGTCTGGGCCCACCATAGGAACTCCTGTTTTAAGCATGGAATTAGTGGGATTTCTGTTTCGAGGCTGTGCCTGTGTTGGGACCATAAATTCGTGAGGTACCACTGTAGTTTTCTCATATGTAGTCTGGCAAATGGAACCAAAATTATGCATGATGCCATGAAGCCCAAGGCCTGCAGAACTTTTCTTGCTGTTAATTTGTTCAGCTTTGTTAGTGACAAGAAGTAAAGAGGGAGTTCTGTTTGTTTTTCTGTAGTTAGGAATGCCATTTGTCTCACTGTGTCCAATTCCGCTCCCAAGAATGTCCTTGTTTGGGATGGTATCAGTCTTGACTTTTGTAGATTGACTGTGTATCCCAGTGCTTGTAGCAAGTAAATGACCCTTTGCAAATCTGTTGTCAACTTGCTTTTGTTGTCCCCTTGTAGCAGGCAGTCGTCCAGGTATGGGTAAATATGAATTCCTGTAGTCTGCAGTATCGTTACTGATGCCAGGCATTTTGTGAATACTCTGGGCAGTAGATAAGCCAAAAGGCAATGCTGAGAATTGATAGTGCTCTGATCCTGCAAGAAATCTGAGGTATCTTCTGCAGATTGGTCGAATAGGGACGTGCAGGTATGCCTCCTTGAGATCTAGAGTTACCAGCCAACACTCCTTGCCCAGCATGGGAAGAAGTTGCTGTAGGGTCAGCATTTTGAATTTTGGGACAATGATGTATGTATTCAAGGTGGACAGGTGAGAATTGGTCTCCAACTTTTTCCTTTCTTGGGACTAGGAACAGTCTGGAGTAGAACCGCTGTCCTTGCTCTGCTGCAGGCACTTTTTCTACAGCTCTCATGTTTGCTAACTCCATTATCTGTTGTAAAGCTTCTGTTTTTTGATTTGGAGGTAGATTTGGCATTCCTCTTTTGACTGGTATAGTGTGGAAGTGGAATCGGTAACCTTGATGTATAATTTGCAGAATCCACTTGTCTTTTGTTATGTGGTGCCAGTTCTTTGCAAATAAAGTTAACCTTCCGCCTAGTGGAGCTGCTATTTGCTCCCTGGTAGGCGGTTTTAGGAGTAAGTCACTGTGGCTGTGTTGAAGAAGAGGCAGTGGCTGCGTCTGTGCCTCTGTTGTTACCTTGCCACTGTCGTCCTCTGTAGGCACTTCCTCTGGTTTGGTTTCTGCCTCTGGAACGTCTATTCCTGCCCCTTTGAAATCTTGTGGAGTCAGGAAAGGACCAATTCTTGGCAGGCCAGTTCCTGCTAAACCTTGGGTGTTGAACCTGCAGGAAATCTTTAACAGTTTGAACTGATTTTGCCTTCTCCTCCATTTTCTTCATAACCTGCTGTGCAGGTGCACCAAACAAACTTGTCTTATCCATAGGAGCATCTAACAATTTAGCTTTAACATGATCTGGTAGAGCTTGCTCCTTTAGCCATGCATGCCTTCTTATCACTGTGCCAGTCATGGCTGATCTAAATGAAGCCTCCAGTGCATCATAGCCACATTTTAAGGAATGGTTACTAACCTGTTGTATGTTATTTACCATTTCTAATACATATTTCTTGTCAAGAGCTTCATCAGTGGTTAATTTTTTTAGTTAACTGATCAAGCATAAACTCTTGGTATTGAATCATGTGAAACTGGCAGTTTAAAGCTCTAGCTGAGAGAGTAGCTGAAGTGTATACTTTTTTTACCCCATCTGTCTAATGCCCTTGCTTCCCTTTCAGAAGGAGTAGGGTTTTTAGCTATGGTCGCAGCAACTGCCTTGGGACCCTGGGATATAGTTTCTGGGTCTGCAAGGGGGGCCTTGTAAAGGTGGTGATGAGTGTCAGGCACCCTGTAAAATCTGTCTGGTTTGGCAGGGGCTGGGGTAATGAGTCTGGAGCAGAGCAGACATCATTAAAAGCGCCATCTACCACAGAAAGAACAGGAGGTATAGCTAAGGGCCTGTGTTGTGGAAGGTGCAGAAAAGTTCTAAGTCTTTTCCGAGTCTGAGAATTCTTGTTGCTGCCATTGGAACTGCTCTGCATGGCATGCAAGGTTTCCCGAAGGAGAATTCTTCTGGAGGAAGCAGCTGGAATGGATTCTTCAGCATCAGAATCCTCAAAATTAGAGAAAGGAGCCTCTGGCAGGTCAGTAATGTCTGATTCATCTGCAGAATCATCAGAGGACACTGGCTCAGGGGGCTCTGCCCTAGGTCTCTTATCTGGGGCTGAGAGGCCCTGTCTGGGTGAGGTTGAGATCCTCTAATTAAAGAAATCAAATCTTCTGCCAAGGTGAGCATTTGGGAACTAGAAGAGGGCCTGGATGAGGGTGGTTTAACAGGCACTGATTTGGTAGACTTGGCTGCTTTAGCCCTGGCGAAGGCCTTAATGGACATGGCTGCTGGAGGCCTAGCAGCACCACGTGCTGGGGTAGAGACATCCAGGGAATGGTGTCTGATAAGTCAGTGGGTAAAGTTTCAGAGGCCGATTCAAGAATTGTAGCAGGGGCCTCAAGTGTAGAGATAGGTTCGTCTGTACCTAGATCAGTTTTCTCGGTTTCGGCCGAAACCGAGACACTCGCGGTTTGCTTAAGCGTGGTTTCAGCCGAAACCGCGGACCGCGAGTGTCGGTCTTTTCTTTGCGTTTTTGGCAGAAAGTGTAGTCGGAGGTTCCGGCGACATAATGTAAGCAAAGTCAGAACCGAAAAACTGTTCCGCAAACTCCGACCGACGCCTAAGCGTTCGTCGGTTGAAGGAAGCACAGGCCGAACAGGCTGCTACGTCGTGGGCTGGGCCTAAACAAGGCAGACAGTAAGAATGGAAATCTTTATGAGGTATTTGTTTCCCACAGGTTAAACAATTATTAACTTTTTCTGACATCGGCTGAGGCAAGAAAGAGTCCCCAACGGGGTACTTAGCTTTAGAAGTCTTCGAAGTAGTAAAAATCTCTGGATCCGACCGACCGGCACTTGCGAACAGCTTCTGCTTCGGGCGCCACGCGGCAAGAAAGACTGAGGAAAATGGCGTCGGCTGATGCCTTTATACCCGAAGTCCAACAGAGATGACGTCGGATGGAGAGCGACATCAGCCGAAGCCGGACCCGGACTTTGGAATCCGGCCGACTGACGGGCTGCCTGACGACAGGACAACCCAGCTGTTATGACTGCAGATGCATCCATGAAGGACATCAACACGATCGCACATATCATTGTGTGACAAAACAAAGGTAAACCTATGAGCCACATGGGCATGATACAATGATCCCACTTCTGCGTGACTAAACTTTGCATAATGACAGGCTGAGCACACACTAGTGACACTAACCATTCTTTGGGGTTCTAATACTATGCTTGTTCATCTGTAGCACCCCCCCCTCCCCCCACACAAGCAACAGGGCACCTCTTTAGCTGCTTAGTCTTGTGCCTTGCATCTAGCCCTCTGGTAACCTAGATCTGTTACATAATTGGGGTTATCATTGTTACATATATTCTGTCACTGTAGTCATTTGCAAGCTTGTGGATTACCTTTCTGAGATTTCAATTGGACATGGTGTTGCCATCTTTATAGTGCCAAATCTAAAACTGCATCTTTTGAGAGAATACTCATGCTACATATCCGCTAGAGGGCAATACAAGTCAAAACTTGGATAAACAGTCTTTTCCGTTTACTTATATGAGAGATTGACTTGTGACTAGTTTTAGATAGCAACTTTAAGCACTGCCACAGTAAACATGAACATTGAGGCATGCTCCTTTCGAGCTTAGGATGACTTGATTACATGTAAAAGACTCGCCTGAGATACCCTTGCTGTAGTACATTTTATTATCTGAGTTGCTACTGAAGAAATTTGCTATGTGCAATGCAAGACTTCAGATTCCAAAGAAAAAGACATGCCAATAACTGATGTAAAGTGTTGCAAAGAAATATGTGTGTGGTGGTGGTGGTGGTGGTGGTGGCAGTATAGTGCCTAGGAAGGGGAAGTTGTCAAAAAGTGGAAAAAACAGACATGCTGTGAGTAAGTCTACACAAACATGCTTACTTTTAGAGTACTGAAGAAAATCAGCAGCCTGAAAAATAATGTGTTCTGCTGGCTTTTTGTAGTACTTTGTTTTTAAGCAAATCACAGAAAAAAATGTGAGACTTTTACAAATTTTATTTTAGGACAGACTGTAGAGTGATGACAAACACCATAAAAAGGAGAGCAGACACATACAGGGAAATACACTGCATTGCATTTCTCAGCATTGTT